>NC_041218.1:1720822-1724283 GCF_002837175.3 Physeter macrocephalus | reverse complement strand
CCCTCCCTATCCCACCCCTCTAGGTGGTCACAAAGCACCAAGCTGACCTCCCTGTGCTATGCGGCTACTTCCCACTAGCTATCTATTTTACATTTGGTCGTGTATATATGTCCATGCCACTCTCTCACTTCGTCCCAGCTCACCCTTCCCCCTCCCCGTGTCCTCAAGTCTATTCTCTACATCTGCATCTCTATTCCTGTCCTGCCCCTGGGTTCTTCAGAACTCTTTTTTTTTTTTTTTTTAAGATTCCATATATATATGTTAGCATACGGTATTTTTCTTTCTGACTTACTTCACTCTGTATGACAGTCTCTAGGTTCATCCACCTCACTACAAATAACTCAATTTCGTTTCTTTTTATGGCTGAGTATTGTATATATGTGGCACATCTTCTTTATCCGTTCATCTGTCGATGGACACTTAGGTTGCTTCCATGTCCTGGCTACTGACAGGCTGACTCTTGATAGGGGCTAATGCAGCTGGTGACTATGTTGAAGCCAGTGCTCAATAACCATTCCAAAAATCTTAGGGCCATTAAGAATTATGCTCAATCTACTCTGCCTGTGCTCTGTAAAGGGAACAAAGCCTGGATGATAGCACATCTGTTTACAACATGGTTTACTGGATATTTTACACCCACTGCTGAGATCCACTGCTCAGAAAAAGAGATTCCTTTCAAAAACTACCGCTCACTGACAACGCACCTGGTCACCCGACAGCTCTGATGGAGATGTACAACGAGATTCATGTTGTTTTCATACCTGCCAACGCGACAACGTTCTGCAGCCCACGAATCAAGGAGTAATTTTGACTTTCAAGTCGTATTTAAGAAATACATTTCGTAAGGCTGTGGCTGCTATAGATAGCGATTCCTCTGATGACCTGGGCAAAGTCAGTTGTAAACCCTTTGGAAAGGATTCACCATTCTAAATGCCATTAAGAACATTTATGATTCATGGGAAGGGGTCAAAATACCAACGTTCACAGGAGTTTGGAAGAAGTTGATTCTAACCTTCATGGATGACTTGGAGGGGCTCAAGACTTCAGTGGAGGAAGTAACAGCAGATGTGGTGGAAACAGCGGGAGAACTAGAATTAGAAGTGGAGCCTGAGATGCGGCTGAATTGCTGTAATCTCAGGATAAACTTTCACAGAAAAGCACTGCTGCTTACGGAGAGCAAAAGAAAAATGGTTTCTTGAGATGGAATCTACTGCTGGTGAAGATGCTGTGACGACTGTGGAAGTGACAACGAAGGATTTAGAGTATGACACGAACTTAGTTGATGAGGCAGCAGCAGGGTCCGCGAGGACTGAGTCCAATTCTGAAAGAAGTTCTACCATCGATAAAACGCTACCGAACAGCACGGCACGCTGCAGGGAAATCGTCCGTGACAGGAGGAGTCAGCTGATGCGGCACACTTCGCTGTCGTCTTACTCTGGAGCCTCTGCCACGGCTCCCCCCGGCCTTCCGCAGCAGCACCCTGATCAGAGGCAGGACAAGGCCCTCCCCCAGCAAAAAGATACCGACTAACCGAAGGCTCGGAGGATGGTTCGTTTTTTTTTTAGCAAAGAGGTATTTTTTTAAACATCTTTATTGGAGTATAATTGCTTTACAATGGTGTGTTCGTTTCTGCTTTATAACAGAGTGAATCAGCTATACGTATACATATATCCCCATAGCTCCTCCCTCTTGCGTCTCCCTCCCTCCCACCCTCCCTATCCCACGCCTCTAGGTGGTCACAGAGCACCGAGCTGATCTCCCTGTGCTATGCGGCTGCTTCCCACTAGCTGTCTGTTTTACATTTGGTCGTGTGTATATGTCCATGCCACTCTCTCACATCGTCCCAGCTTGCCCTTCCCCGTCCCCATGTTCTCAAGTCCATTCTCTACGTCTGCATCTTTATTCCTATTAACAAAGAGGTATTTTTTAATTAAGGTACGTACATTGTTGTTTAGACACAATGCTATTGCACATTTAACAGACTACAGTACAGTGTAATCACAACTTTTATATGTACTGGGAAGCCAAAAAAATTCGTGTGACTCACTTTGTTGCAATATTCCCTCTACTGCAGTGGTCTGGAACCAAACCCACAACATCTCTGAGGTATGTCAGTCTGTACACTGTTTAGCTTTATATGTCTATTAAATACCTGTGGATAGACCACCCAACCTAAAGGAACGTCACCACAACCACTGTGCACCCATGTAGCCCTCCCAACCACACACCTGCTGCACCAACCTGCCCAATGGTAACCACCAATTTGAACCGCCATGCTCATCACTTAGTTTTTTTTCTGTTTTTTTGTTTGTTTGTTTGTTTTGTGGTACGCGGGCCTCTCACTGCTGTGGCCTCTCCCGTTGCGGAGCACAGGCTCCGGACGCGCAGGCTCAGCGGCCATGGCTCACGGGCCCAGCCGCTCCGCGGCATGTGGGATCCCCCCGGACCGGGGCGCGAACCCGTGTCCCCTGCATCGGCAGGCGGACTCTCAACCACTGCGCCACCAGGGAAGCCCACTTACTTTTTTTTATGATGGTAAAGTATATATAACATAAAATTTACCACTTTAACCATTTTTAAGTGTAGAGTTCTGTGGCATTAAGTCCATTCACACAGTCATGCAACCATCACCACCATCCATATCTAGAGCTTTTTATATTCTCCAACTCAAACTCTGCACCCCACTGAACAGTAACTCCCCATCTAACCCCAGCCCCTGTACACCCACCATCAACTTTCTGTCTCTATGAATTTGACTACACTAGGACGCTCATGTAAGTGGAATCATACGGTATTTGTCTTGCTGTGCCTGACTTTATTTCACTCAGCATAATGCTCTCAAGGTTCATCCATGTTGTAGTATGTGAGAATTTCCTTCCTTGTTAAGGTTAAATAATATTCTACTGTATGCACATACCACAATTTGTTTATCTATTAATCCACTGATGGATACTTGGGTTGTTTCCACCTTTGGCTATTGAAAATAATCCTGTCACGAAAATGGGTATATAAATACCTGTGGAGTCCTTCCTTTAATTCTTTTGTGTACACACCCAGAAGTGGAATATTTGGATCATGTGGTAATTATATTTTTAATTTTTTGAGCAACCACTATACTGTTTTCCACAGTGGTCGCACCATTTTATATTCTGACCAACAGTGTACAAGAGTTCCAATTTCTCAATATCCTCACCAATACTTGTTATTTTCTAGCAGCCATTCTAATGGGTGTGGAGAAGTATCTTCTTGTGGTTTTGTTCCTTCTGTTTTGTTTTGTTTGTTTGTTTTTGCGGTACGCGGGCCTCTCACTGTTGTGGCCTCTCCCGTTGCGGAGCACAGGCTCCAGACACGCAGGCTCAGCGGCCGTGGCTCACGGGCCCAGCCACTCCACGGCATGTGGGATCTTCCCGGACCGGGGCACGAACCCATGTCCCCTGCATCGGCAGGCGGACTCTCAACCA
>NC_041218.1:1679039-1720812 GCF_002837175.3 Physeter macrocephalus | reverse complement strand
CGCGCAGGCTCAGCGGCCACGGCTCACGGGCCCAGCCGCTCCGCGGCGTGTGGGATCTTCCCGGACCGGGGCACGAACCCATGTCCCCTGCATCGGCAGGCGGACTCTCAACCACTGCGCCACCAGGGAAGCCCTCTTCTTGTGGTTTTGATTTGCATTTCCCTAATGCCTAGGGAGACTAGGGTGTTTTCATGTGCTTATTGGTCATTTGCATATCTTCTTCAAAGCAATGTCTATTCAAGTCCTTTGTTCCTTTTTTAATACTTGATAGAGTAAGTTCCATCACCATGTTCTTCAAAATTGCTTTGCCTATTCTTGGCTCTCTGCCGTCCCAAAGAATTTTACTATCTCCTTGTCGCATGCCATAAGATAACCTCTTAAAAATTTTATTAGAATTGCACTGACTCTAAAAAATAATTTCAGAACTGGTATTTTTATCATATAAAGAAATTCATAAACATAGGATATCTATCCAATTATCTAGGTCTTCTTAACATCTTTCAATAAGATTTTTTCTTGCCATATATTACTTCAATAAGGTTTTAAAAATCATTTGTTGGGTTTATTTCAACATGCCTTAGTTGTCTTGCTATTATAAAAGGTATTTTTAATTAGATTTTCTGTTTGTTGCTGTTATTTATTGATTTTCCTATATTAATCCTATATCCAGCTTCCTTGCTAAATTTTCTTATTGGAATTATCATTTATCTTTAGATTCTATAGGATTTTTCAAAAGACAATACCATCTGTTAATCATGACTATTTTGTTTGTTCCTTTCAATTTTTCCTTTTCTTGTCTAACTGTACTAGTAAAGAACTCTACTACAGTGTTGTCTATTGTTAGAAATAAAAGTACTCAAGATGGCATCCCAATTTTAAAGTAAATACTTTTAACATTTTACTGCTAAGAACAATGTCAGTTGCAGTCTTAGAGTAGATATCCATTATCAGGTTAAGCAAGTTCCCTTTAGTTCTTAGTTTGCTTTTTAATCATGAATGGTTACTGATTTCATGGATGTGTTCTGTGTCTCTTCTGAGGTGTTCACTTGATTCTTTTCTCTCATTTACTCTGCTAATATGAATTACAGTCATAGATTTTCTAGTGTTAAACCAACCTTGATAGCTGAAATAAATTTTTTTGGATGATGATCTTTTGTGTTGGACTCAGCTTAATATTTTCTGATTCACAAGTATTCATGAAAAGGAATGGCATATAATGTTCCTTTCTCATATTAATCCTGTCTGCTTTCAGCATCAAGATTCCACTAGTTCCATAAAATACAACTGTGAGTGTTCCATCTTCAAATCTCCAGACAAATTTGTTGAAACTGTAGTTCTCTATTCTTTAATGTCTGGTAGAAATATCCTGGAAACTGTCTAGACTTGATTTTTATCAGGATGACTCAACAGAACTTCCATTTCTGGCAATATTGAGGACGAGATATCCTTAATTCCCTCTGGCAAGAAAAGTCTAAAATGCCAGATCAAATATTTTCAAATCTCTCTGAAATCTTTTCTTTGTCTATTAACTCTGAGTAGTGCATCGAATTTGGCCCCTCTCACAATGTTGACTTTTCCCAGATGTCTGGTCATCTTCTGAGTCCCTGCTCATCTTTATATACACAAGAGTTTTTGTCTTGCTTCTTTCTTTAATCATCCATCTCCTGCCTCTGGTGACAGTGAATCTAGAGAAACAGGCTCCAGTTCTGGGTGAGGTGTCTCGGTAGCTTGTGCCCTGGTGGGCCCTTGTAAGTTTACCGACTCTCAACTTCCAGGACCCACGTGCTCTGCTTTAGCCCACAGCAAGTGTTACTGCTGCTTGCTGATGGCAGCTCCTCTCTGAGCACCCTGGTCCTTTCTGTTCTTCACATCCTTTAGCACATGATTTTAATTTCTGATAAAACCAGGTCAAAGGAGAATTTGAAGAACACATATACGTAGATAACCAGAAACATTAAAATCAATTTGCCAATAGATGCAAAATGGGATAACATTCTGTGGGACAATAAAATGAAGTGTTTGGAGCTATCTCTTGCATAGGGAAGAAATCAATTACATCTCTATCAGAAAAATTATTTTGCATTGCTCTCAGTTTCCTACAAGTTAACTCTAACCCTAAGGAGATGTAATATAGCCAAGTCAACAGAAAATCAGCCAAAGGTGCACACCCCTATAGGACCAAAAACTCCCCAGCATCCACTAGACGATGGCTAGAACTCCAACGACAGAACACCCAGGATCTTCTTTGCCCATTTCCAAGTCTTGGACAATTTTTCATGGCACTAGAAAATTTATGTACACAAAATAAATTATTAAAGTAAGAAGGACATAAAATATATATATACACTAATTACAATTACACAATGATCCAAGTACAAATGTTGACAGGTAATTTGGAATGATATAAAACACAATGTAGGGTTAATTGGCTTTCCCTGAACTTGTTTAAATTATAATTAAAATATTAATGAAAAACCGATAGAAGTCAAGATACACAGGAGAATCAGCCAGAATCATCAACCTTGTGAGTATGCTTCATGCAAGCCAAATAAGACACAGGGAAATTAAAGATCCTGGAATACACAGACACATTCAGGAAGGGCTTGTACGTTTGTAGAAATCATCTTGGAATCCTGAGAAGGAATTTCTGAACACTATATTGGAAAAGATCGTCTTTAAACAATCTTAAGGCCTTGAGAGGCCAAAACAGCTACAAAGCTAAAGAGGAGAGGCCAAAAGAAAAGACTGCGCCCCACACTTGTCAACGAAATCAGAGCCAATTCAAGCAGAGACCACAAAGCCTCCCAGGTCTGGAAAAAAGAACAAAGAATGCCCCCAAATTAACAAATAACTGAATTCCAGACAAAGGGCCAGTAAAGCTAACAGGTGGAGAGATAGAGGAATCAGGTACATCAGTTCAAGATGACAAGATTAATAATCACATACATTTTTTACCACAGAAAACAGGAAAAATATATAATAAATACATAATCAATCAATTGCACTGTCCCTAGCAGCTGCAACAGTACCTAGAATACAATAAGTGGTCAATAGGAATTAACTGAATGAATTAATTATGGTAGAAGACAAGAGTTCCATCAGCAGAGTAGCAATGTTGAGAAATCCCTAAATGATAGAAAGTACTTGGGATCAAATCTATGGAGAAATGTCCAGGGGAAATTATAGGCTAAAAAAAAAATTAAAAGAAAATAAGAAAAGTAAGAAAAGAGCAGTGATTCCAGGCACTACAAGCTGTAAAAAGTCCAGAAAGATGTGTAATTATACATAAGAATTTTTAAATATTAAAAAATAATAGGTAAGAGTAATATTACTGTATACATTTCTTTAGAATAACTGAATAACAGAGAAAAATTTACTTAGATTCACTCTTTTTAATCACCTCACAAAATTAACCATAGATAGATTAAAATATTAGATCTTTGTAAAAACTCACAGAAAAAGTAGCTAAAATAGAATAGACTACATTATTCATCCTTGGCTCTGAAGGAATAAAAACACTTTCAGAACTAAACCAGTATCAAATTACTAAGAAAGAGTGTTAGATTAAAATGGAAAAAAGCTTGGATAAAATGTAATCAGGTCTTGTTTAGGCCTGCTTACATGTTTGTTGTCAAGTCCTGAGTTTTCTCACACAATTAAGTTAAAGACAATTAAATAGCCTATGTCACAAATAGGACCAGCTCAAAAATTTATACATATGATGAATCTTAATTACATTAAATCAACTTCCTAAAACCAACATTAATTATGTTTATTGAAACCACTTAAAATTAAAATTTATTTAATTATACGTTATGTTAAAATGATATTATATATCAGGTTGAAATGATTAAATGATACATAATACTCTGAAAAACGCTTTATGCTAATTTCTTGGTTTGGGGTCTCCCAACAATACAGGAAGTAATATCAAACCCCAACTCCTGTGAGGTAGAGAGGCCTGTGGACTAACTCTCAGGGGAGACTTCTGCCCAGAGCTAAGGCTGACAGACGCTCCCCATCACTGTGTGTGTGTGTGTGTCTGTGTGTGTGTGTAACAAGTTTGCCCTTTGGCTGAGGGCTTTCAGTGGAGCTCCAGTTCCAACTCCTAGCCTGAATGCATCCATGGTCCTGTACCACCTTGTAACTACCTCCCTCCCTGCCTTAACTAGGGCATCACTTACTCAGTTACCATTTAAGTTTTGTTGTGCCTGTTCGGTTTTGGTCCTTGGAGATTTTATGGAGGTGAGTTACAGATATATCATTATGTAGAAAACAATGCTAGAAGGCAGTGTGGAGGTTACTTTGTGTGGGAATGAAACTGGAAGCAGAAAACACAGATGGACAGTGGTTTCAATAATCCAAGTAAGAAATGATGAAGCCTGAACTAAGGTAATAACAGAAAGAGAAGAGATATCTTATTCAGAATACTTAAAGTATATTTGTTATATAATGCAATAAGCTCTTATCACAACATAAGGTACTTCATTAAATATCTTCTAAAAAAAATCAGAAATATCATTTAATTCTAGGCATTTAAGAAGGAAGCACCTAGAGGGGTGGGATAGGGAGGGTGGGAGGGAGACGCAAGAGGGAGGAGATATGGGGATATATGTATATGTATAGCTGATTCACTTTGTTATAACGCAGAAACTAACACACCATTGTAAAGCAATTATACTCCAATAAAGATGTTAAAAAAAAGAAGGAAGCAAAAATCATTAAGAGATCAGATAAGTTTTTCTGATATTTCAAAAAGGATTTAAAAAAATTTTTAAGCCCTTCACAAGTCTGTGTAAAAACAGACTGCTTATAAAACTTAATACTCATTAATTAATGTATAAAGAGACACATTAATATCAAGTAATCCCAAATAAAATGTGAAAGTATATAAGTATTTAAATCCAGCACTATAAAACAACTTAAAATTTCTTCTTTGTGTTCCAAGAAAGATAATAGGAAACATTTCCTTTAAATTGACCATTTCACTATATTTCTTTTTCTACTGTTCAGGTGTCCTTACTTTTTGTTTTTGCCTGCTCACCTTCTTTTTAATAACTAAAAGAACATACATTTTATGTATTTTTTTTAACAGTTCAATTGATTTAAAAGTCAATCACTCTCGAACAGTAAGAACTTGTCTTCCTAGATGAGAATTTCCTTTCCTTAACAGAAAGTGTGCAAACCAATAATTTTTAAGTAGTATAACTATTAATGACTTAAGTTTAAAGACAAGTACATAATACACTGCAACCTAAAATATGACCTAATGTCAAAACTATCAAACAATCCTATTGCCTTTGACGTGTCTAATACACAACTTTTATTTCTGGTACAAACGGGCCAAATAAATGGGTTGTAAAGTAATATATCAAGTTCCAGCTATATATTGGCACACATTTCATAGAAATCAGAAGGTTAACACTGTGACATGCTGAATAAATGATTTTACAGACAAATAAATATGAGTTTAAATGCCAAATAAATAGAAGATTTTAACAATCCAAATTCTAGCCTCTTGGGTGAGCTCTCATCCTACAGGTCTGTGGATATGTATCATAATTGTGTAAGAAGCTCTCTAGTCAGCATTAAATCTGACGTTTAATTTTACTTTCAAATAAAGTTCATTCCAACCAAGGGTAGGTAGTTTTCAACTCCCTCAAAAAAAGTTTTAGAAAGGAGACTCTAATTGATAACAATGGCTATTCCTATGAAATTGTTTTATGAATATTCAAGTATTAGAGCCAGTTTAATTAAAAGTATAATTATTTTAAAATCTGAACCTGGTGATTTTATATTTCCTCCCTAGCAAAACTTCTCATTTAACAAATTATGAGACATTAGTTGGTAATTTAATCATCATATAAAACAAAGTTTGAAATTCAGCTACCTATTAAATACCTTCTTTTTACGACCTATACTGTTACAAGATAAAACCATTTATATTTCAACAAGTAAATAAACAAAGCTATGTTGATGCCACTCTAATTTCTTACATCGTTTTGCTATCACATATAAAGTTATACCACACAAATCATCCTGATTTCATTATCAACTTGCTCACAGTTGGTACATTTAAGTCCCTAATAATAACTGCCGCTTCTACTGTGTCTTGGTGCTTTACAAAGAGATTTGGTGAAGTAATCCAAGGACGAGGTAAGGACTGCAGCCCACTTTCCAGGTGGAGACACTAAGAACCGTGCCTGGACTTCCAGGTCGGTAAAAAAGAGTCAGGATTTAAGTCCAGGTCTTCTGAAAGCCAGAGCTTATAGTTTTGCCACTATACAAAACTCTTTACGCAAATAAAGAGACAATCTAGCCTTACAGTAGAAATCTCTCCTTTTTTGATAAATGGAGAGAGAGTATCATACCATCAACAAGTATGCAGGAACTGAGCAATGTGCTATTTACCAATAACTGTTACTGAAGTTATAATTTAGTCGCCTCCAACATGCAGCTGCACTGAGAAGAGTGACAAAATTAACATCATTTCATTAACTAAATGATTTTTTTTTTTTTTTTTTTTTTTTTTTGCGGTACGCGGGCCTCTCCCCGTCGTGCCCTCTCCCGTTGTGGGGCACAGGCTCCGGACGCGCAGGCCCAGCGGCCATGGCCCACCGGCCCAGCTGCTCCGCGGCACGTGGGATCCTCCCAGACCGGGGCGCGAACCCGGTTCCCCTGCATCGGCAGGCGGACGCGCAACGGCTGCGCCACCAGTTAACATCATTTCATTAACTAAATGATTTTTTTTTTTTTTTTTTTTTTTTTTTTGCGGTACGCGGGCCTCTCACCGTCGTGCCCTCTCCCGTTGTGGAGCACAGGCTCCGGACGCGCAGGCTCAGCGGCCACGGCTCACGGGCCCAGCCGCTCCGCGGCATGTGGGATCTTCCCGGACCGGGGCACGAACCCGTATCCCCTGCATTGGCAGGCGGATTCTCCACCACTGCGCCACCACGGAAGCCCTAACTAAATGATTTTTAACTCAAAATCCTTATGAACTCAAATAATTTTTAAATGAAATAAATGTACCCTTTTCTTCAAAATAATACTTTTCTGTGTCTTTCTCTGATAACCTATACGTCAAGCTTCAATGTCTGAAGTGCTCAGTTTACATTATTATAACCACGCCTTTTACAGTAGAGTCACAAGTCCAACAGGAATCTTGCATGTAACAACACTACCAGAATCAAATGTTTTGAAAATAATCATTCTTATCTATATTGTTTCTATGGAAAAAATTAGTCCTCACAATTGGAAGAGGGTACAGGAATTCTGTTAATAAATTACTGATTTTTTTTTTCTTGAAGGTGTTGGAAAATCAAATTAACACATAACAGTAGTTAGTGAGATATGACTCCATTTTCTGTAATAAACACCAAGATCAAAACGAGACCCAAGGTAAATTTCCTTGAAAGGTTCCCAGCAGGGGTTTCCCTTTTTTGTATGTGATTTCCTCTCACCCACAAAAACCATGCAAATATGCGCATGTGCCACTAACACTAAGCAGCACTTCCTTAATCACTCATTTCCAACAATTTATGGATGATCAGTGGCAAAAACGAGCAAAAATAATGAAAGAATGCAATGAAAGCTCACTGAGACCGAGCTGGACTTCCTACTCATTTCTGTGTCTCTTTAAGATGGAGGCCTGATACAAATTAGCCACTGGGGGGAAAAAGTCATCTGGTCATAAAATACAGTACAAGGTCACTTTTATGTAAGTTTGCCAAAAGGGACATAAACCAGGACAATTTCAAACTGTGACACAGGATAGAAACATATTAGAACGATGTCTGTTCCCCCTCTATTGTGCTGTCACGGTGCTCAGCTTTATAGGCCTTCCAAGCACCCCACCCAGCTCTTGGCTTCCACCTGGCCAGTCTAATTAATTAAGAAAGGAAGTCACCTCAGATTTTGTACTTTTTGCTTTTATTATCAAGCACTTCGTTTGAAGTTCTAGGAGTTAACCTCTTAATCCTACAGACCATGTGCTATGTTCTGGACATCTGGGGGTGTCTGGATGGCTTAGGTAATTGGTCAGGATGTTGCTGTCACTTATGTTAAATGTTATACTGTGACTTCAAACCAAAGATAGGCATTAATGGGAGGCACAATATAAAGCTGCTCCCAGAAACATCTTTGGTTCATGAAATAATCTGTCATGGAAGGGTTTTTTTAACTTTCATTAAGTTGCTGAATTTTTTCCTCAAGACATTTTTTTTCCTTATGACATTTTAATTCAAAGTAAGATGTTAAGATACAATATGAAACAAACACAGTCCTAACTCCCATTTAAACCCTAGCCAGAGGTTAGACCGGTTCATTACGCAATCGAAAAACACCTTCTGGCATCACCCCAAATAATCTAGAGGTCCCTCTGAGGCAGAGTGGGGAGAGAGACTCACACAGCTGACCTGAGTGTAACAGGAACAAGAGCGCTGTCAGCCCCAAGACTCATACTCTGGTGTATGACTAAGCAACCGAGATAAAAACTGTGGAGAAAACATGTCTACCACAAAACAAAAACAAAATCCACCAGACGCAACCTCTTCACCAGAGGTGAAACATAAGATGTAAGCTTGGGGTCAGCTTCAAACACACATGAACATAGGTAATGCTTGCTACAATATATACGGGTGACAGCCTATAATATAAATAATCTAGATTAAATAAAAATTTAACTGCTAACAGAATTCCAAGATAAAAGGTACCTTCTTACAAAAAAGAAAAAAAAGAAAAAGAAACAAGAAAAAACCTTGCTTTATCAAGACCACTTACATTCTTCTACCCTTGAGCACTGTAAAGAATGGGAATAGCTAGGAGATGGTCCCAATAAAAAAGAAACATACGCCATGGTAAGGAGAGAGAAGAAAGGCGATTCAAGGCCCTTAAAAGGACATGGTCAACCCCCCAGGCCTAAAATGTCCTGTTTGAATTAACATAGTGGTTTAATTAAAAACTAAGTAGAGAATTCTGCTTAATTTGATTTTCAATTCAAGCTCTGCATCCGCCATGGCCAGTGGCCAATTTCCGCATCTCGGCACAATATGCAAGGGGCTGCTTTAAAATCGATTGCCCAGGGGAATCAATGGGAGTTTGGTGGGACCATATGCCATTTAGGGGCTCCACCAGACTTCAACATAGTAAAACAACACCAGGAAGTGGCCAAAGGAAAAAAAAGGAAATTTAACTAAACTATATTACAAGTTTGTCCTTACTCAAATTATTGTGCTGAAATCTACCAATTAGAAGTGTTTTCTAAGCTCTCCTCAATGTTGCCTTGGAAGCAGATAGGTCAAATGTAACCAATGAGCAAAGGGTTTTAAAGGGATACACACAAATATATACTTGCTTGCCAGCCAGCTGTGTCAAAGATGTCAGCGACCAACCCCCTTCATCAGAGCAGCAGAGTTCCTGACTGCGATACAACCTATAGCTCTGTGGAAAGTGCTACAGATCTCATCAAACACTGTTCAGAACCTGTGCAAGTAAATACCAGATGATCTTATATAACAGAAAGGCATAATACTGCAAGGCTCAAACATATACCTAACACATTTAGACTTAACTATACAATGCTAATAAAAACCCTTGCAAATTCCATGTAACTGAAAAAGGTGAATATTGTAAAATGACATGCCATGATTACCCTGATTTTAAAGCTCTCTAAACATTTCTAACAGGGTCTACATGCACCTTCTCTTTCTCTTTTTTTTTTAATTTTATTGAAGTATACTTGATTTACAATGTCGTGTTCATTTCTGCTGTACAGCAAAGTGACTCAGTTATACATACATATTCTTTTTCATATTCTCTTTCATCATGGTTTATCCCAGGATATTGAATGTAGTTCCCTGTAGATGCACCTTCTCTTTAGGCAGTTTTGATTCTGCTTCAGTACATGCCATTTCAAAATGGGAAAAATAATTTGGAATCTTAAAACCGCCTAAGATAATAATACATGAATAATTAAGAGCTGACTCTATTTAGTTGCTTTCTAATGATCTATCCATTTAACACTGATGTTTCCTAGAATACTTATCAGTCAAATGCATGAAGCTCTAGGATACTGACAATAATACCTAACATTTACTGAGCTAAATCCTGGGCTAAATGCTTTACATGAATAATCACCTCTCATTTAATCCTCCAAATGAAACAGTAAGGTAACTATCATTACTATACCCATTTTACAGATAGAAAACCTGAGGTTTAGATGATGTAACTAGCCCAGGCAGTCTGACACTAAAGACAAATTTTCTCACCTTAGTACCTGCAGTCTCTCTTCCATTGGCCCCTCCCTCAGCATACTAATAGGAGAATTATTCTACCTCTTCTCCTCCAAGCCACAACCCCATCTCCCTCTTTCCTTTAACAGCATTAAAGACAAAACACTTTAATTTGGTTTCTGTAACTCCCATTCATCCCCAAGCTACCAGATTCTAAGAAACGGTAACCATCCTGAGCTCTGCCTTCTCCCCCTCTTTTTAAATCCTTCACTGTGGGCACTTCCCTGGCAGTCCAGTGGTTAACTCTGCACTCCCAATGCAGGGGGCCCGGGTTCGATCCCTGGTCAGGGAACTAGATCCCGCATGCCGCAACTAAGACCCGGCACAGCCAAATAAATAAATATATTTTTAAAAAATCCTTCGCCGTGTTTGGGAATTAACTGGATTGGTCATGTCAACGGCACCCTACAATCACTCAACACATCTGTCCCCTTTGAGACCATGAAATGTAGCTGGTGACCTTGAGGAATTCTGAGGAGGCTGACATAGAGATGTGCTTAGAAAAGACATTCTTCTAATCATGTATAAAGAGACTAGAAGCAAACCGTTTAGAGGGAAGAACTGCTGTACAATTGCAGGGGCAAGATATTTTTACTCACCTTCCTAGACCCCTCCTCAAGCCGATCCTCCCCTTTGACCTTAGTCTACAAGGGGGACAGGAGAACAGTAAATCACTGGGTTCTTGCGTCCGTCGTTTTTAATTCTAGAGATGGTGCTAGCTCTGCTCCAACAGATTCAGCCAAGTCCCTTTTCTAGTTGGTTAGTTCACAGGAAGGGAGGGAAATAATTTGGAGACAAAGGGGTTTGTCCATATTGCACGCTGCTTTCTAAAATAATTTATTTAACTAATAACTAGATTTTTATGAAGAGCATAAACTAGGCAGCACACCTTTAATTCCAAACATGAAAATATATTTAACACTGAGCTTTACCAGTTGGCTTTTGTACTTGATAAGATTACACATGAGACAGAGCTAGGGGGAGGGGAGCACTGTGCATGTTTAAAGCAAACATCAACATGGCAATTTTAGTGACATATGTTGAAACGCTCTGTTTAACAGAGCCAGGTGCATGACTGATTCAGTGTGGTGACATCTCTACCAAACAGAGTCTCGCATTGTGTGGTGCATGTACTCCTTTCCCTAGTGACATATGTTGAAATTCTGACGTGTATTTATCTCTAAATATGCTTAAATAAAACAGTAGATGCAAAAATTCTTTTCAAAAGTCCTCTGCCAACTCCCTGTTGTCTACAGCATAAAACCCAAACAATGTGGTAGAGGACTCAGACCTCCAGGATCTGATCCTGACAAGGGGTCTCTAGCCATTCTCCATTCTACAGCTAAGCAGCAGCCAGCCACTCCCTCAATTCAGGCAGAATCCAGGCCTTTGCTCAAGCTTCGAATGCTCCCCTGCAAGTCTCAGCTCAAGTGCAGGCTAACCCCTCCCTCAAGCTTCCCCAATTCTCCAGGCAAATCAAGACCTCCCCTCACAGCCGCTCACTGTATAAAAGTTCATCCACCACATGCTACTTGTTTTCATCTCTGAGGTCATCCTCTCTTAGTCTCTTGAAGGCAAGAACCCTGTCTTTTCACTTCTGTACCCAGCAAGCTCCTTTAACAGCATAGTAATTACCACTAAGCGCCTAGTAAAACTGTGTCAAATGTATGACTAGCCATCAAAAGGCTCCAAAATTCCACAGAAATCGCTTTCTCAAGCATCTCTGATGACCTTGTTTCTTCTCCATGCTCTTCCTTTTCGACCCCACTCTGATGTCATGTTTTCCATTCCACTCTCCTGAGCTCTGTCTGGGCTTCCACGTCACACCCTCCTTGTCCTCCTACTATCTGACATCCCCACGCAAAGCCCTGCCTTGCCCCTTCCTCTGCCCGCGCTGTGGCCCTCTTCTCCTCCCTCCTCGTCGGTGCCTGGCCTGTCACCTACCTGGCTGGCTTTAACGGTGCTCTCCACAGTGCTGACCGGTGAAGGACGTGCACACTCTGGGGAGGTTAGAAGCAAGCCCTGCGTTTTAGTCCTAGTTTTGCAGTGGTACATATGTGGTTCTTAGACAATTTAATAACATTAATATCTTTGGATCTCAGTTTCCTCCGTATAAAAGGAGCGTTTGAACTAAATCCCTTTCAGCAGCAAAACTTCCTATCATTCTTCATGAAATTATGAACAAAGAGTTTTTTAAACTGAAACTATGCAAGTCTTTCCCATTACATGGATGACTTAAATAATTTACATATGTCATTATAAAAAACAAACCTAATATATAAAAGCCAGTTTTCTCAATGTAGGTTTGACCGCCATACCCAACCATCCATTCTGATCTCAGTACATTCACTAAATATGAAACCAACCATCTATCATAATATGAATATGAATAACCATAACTAAAAATTAGAAAGGTGCAATGTGTCTATAAACTGTAACACTAGAACTCATTTTGTCAAGTTTAAAAGTCACCCCAGGGCTTCCCTGGTGGCGCAGCGGTTGAGAGTCCGCCTGCCGATGCAGGGGACACGGGTTCGTGCCCCGGACCGGGAGGATCCCACATGCCGTGGAGCGGCTGGGCCCGTGAGCCATGGCCGCTGAGCCTGCGCGTCCGGAGCCTGTGCTCTGCAACGGGAGAGGCCACAGCAGTGAGAGGCCCGCGTACCCCAAAAAAAAAAAAAAAAAAAAAAAAAAAGTAAAGAAAAGAAATTTAATTCTAAAACATGATTCACTTACCTTTTTCAGGCCAGCAAAACCTTCTGATTCCAGAAAGAAAAAGGCAAAGGGCATCAACACAAATAAACAAAGATTGGAAAAGAGAGAAGCAAGGTTCCACAAACCTGTGAGAAGGATAACAATAGAAGAAAGATGAGTTTAGATAATGACAATCTTGTCAAAGAAAATTACTGTGCTAAATTGTAGTATCAGTCAAAGCTCTGTACTTTTTAATAGTAAAAATAAAC
Organism: Physeter macrocephalus; assembly: GCF_002837175.3. Classification (NCBI taxonomy): domain Eukaryota; kingdom Metazoa; phylum Chordata; class Mammalia; order Artiodactyla; family Physeteridae; genus Physeter; species Physeter macrocephalus. The sequence continues at coordinate 1,707,560 of NC_041218.1, read as the reverse complement.
ATAAACTTGAATAGAGAGGCCTAACAAATGACCTAAACTTAGAAATCAGAAAAATAATTACATATTTCTATAAAATTTTTATAACTTTGTAACTTGTACCTGTTGGGAAAAGCCAATACAGAAACTAATAATTTTTCCTCATGCTCTAAAATAAATTCACTAAACATATGACATATGCAGAGATCCAAAGACACAGCCTCTTCAGACATATTGGCACCTGAATATTTAAATTAGAGCCAGTAGCATTTATCGAGCACTTAATAAATGCCAGATACTCTACTAAACATTTTACATGAATAATCTTGTTTAATTTAAGCCTCATAATAACCCAAAATGTAATAATTAGCATTTATTGAGCCCTTATGTGCCAAGCACTATTCTAAGTGATTTACAGATATTATACAAACTCATTTACTCTTCACAGCAATCCCCCAAAATGACAGAGGCTGCTTATATAAAACCTGCCACGGCTGCAGAGCCTGCAAGTAGCTGCACTAATTCCTGGGATTTTTAAAAACCGCTACATCGTAGAAGTTTTAGTAAGCAACTCCAAGTGGTAAAGAAAATGTAAGAGGGGCAAGCAAGCTCACATCATCTTTTCCCTTTCTGGCACATTCTGCACTCATAAAATCACAATAAAAAACAACTTAGATGATAATAAGACTAGATTTTTAAAAATACAGAACTTTAGGTATGTCACTGGGATAATATGTGGACCAACATCTCACTTTTTATAGGTAAAACAATCTTGCTTTCTCAAGCATCTCTGATGACCTTGTTTCTTCTCCATGCTCTTCCTTTTCGATGGCTACAATCTTCATTAAAATTTATAAAATCAAGAATCAAAGATAAAAATTATGCTAAATATAAATTCAATGTACCACATACAATTATGATCCAATGCTTCTGAAAACAGGCAACTCATGTTCTTTCAACACCCTTATTTACAAGGCACTATTCCATGCACTGGAGATGTAGTAACAACAGAACACAAACCTCTGCCCTCACAGAGCTTCCATTCCAGACAACATGGAGACTACACACTGAGCTCTCAGGGAACCAAGGAAACTAGTTCTCAACTGCCTTGGGTTACAAATTAACATATGTGTTTCATAACTACCCTAAATCCTTTTTGGAACAGCATGGAATATAAACAAAAAGAATGAATGCAGCACTTGTACAGGTTACCTAGAGAGATGTACTTCCTTTAGTAAATAAGGTGATGTAATTAAAAATCAATTTACAGTTTCTTATTCAAAAATCTAAGTATTTAAATTGAATGAGTTTTACAATATATATTTATCTCAGCAGGAAATAAAATGTTTTACAAAATATTTTCAAAAACACTGTTTCACATCTCAGAGGAAAAACTTTAATTTGTACTTTTAAAAATAAAAAATGTTCTAAAATACTTTTCCACTTTTCAGTCTCTAAAAAAAAAAGATGCTAAACATCTTAACCCTTTTCTTCATTCAAAGGGGTTATAATTACAGCCAATTGTTGTATCGTGTTAATAACCAGGAAGAACACACAGGATGGTGGCCAAATGCACACACGGGACTTTCACACAGACCTGGGTTCGAGCCCCGTCTGCACTTCCATGTGACAACATTTCTAAGCCACAGGTTCTTCACCTATACAATGAGGCTGAGGATCATGTCTGTAGGTGGTGCTGAGAATTCAGTGAAATAATACATGAACAACCATCATCACGCCTGTCACAAAATAAGCACTTAATGACTTTTTGCTTTTAATAACAGTAACATCTCCAGAGGCTACCAACACACAGTGCTAATTAGCCCCTATACCAAAGTACCATACTTTCTGAGAACCCATGTTCACTTTGCAGAAAATCACGACATATATAAAAAGTAAAAATATTAGTTTCTAAAAAATTTGTTGTTATAATTGACATAAACTACACACAAATTGTACAATTTCATAAAATGTGGCAGTTATGTCACCATAACCAAGATAATATACCCATCACCCCCAAGTTTGCTCATACCATTTTATAATCAGTGTCTCCTGCCACTCCGTATCCCACCCCATTCCCCATCAGCCAGATTCTACACTTTATAAAAGACTGTATTTTCTAAAATTTTCTATAAATGGTTAAGTGTAGTATGTACTCCTGTTTTTGTCTGGCTTCTGTCACCTAGCACAATTCTTCTGAGATTTTTCAACACTGTGGCAGTATCAGTAGTCTATCCCTTTGTATCAGATTGAATCCAGTTACTACACTGCATCCATCCACAGGCAAACTGCTATCTGGGTTGTGGCTCTCACAACTAAAGCTGTTATAAACACTCACATATGAGACTTCATATGGACACAGGCTTTCATGTCTTTGGGGTACATATGTGGGCATGCAATGCCTGGGTCATATAGCAGGTGTACGTTTAACATTTTAAGAAACTGCCAAAATGTTTTCCAAAGTGGGTGTATAATTTCACATTCCTACCAGCAGAATTCAAATCTCATCCACATTTTGACAAAAAATGGTATGGGCAGTCTTTTCAGTTTCAGCCATTCTAATAGGTATACAGTGGTATCTCATTACTGCTTTAATTTGCATTTCCCCAATGAATAATGACGTGAACATCTCATGAACTTATCTGCCATCCATTTACATCTTCTTTGCTAAAATGTCTTTTCAAATCTGTTGCCCATTGTTTCACTGGGTTGCCTGTTTACTTACTGAGTATACTTTATATACTCTGAATACAAGTCTTTTATCAGGCATATGATTTACAGATATTTTCTCCCACTTCGTGAATTGTCTTTTCATCCTCTTAACAGTATCTTTCAAAGAACAAAATTTCTTAATGTTGATAAAGTCCAATTTATCAATGTTTTCTTTACGGATCATGCTTTAGCTATCTTACCCAAGAAATTACGGTCTAGTCCAGTGTCAAAGACTTTCTCCTACATTTCCTTTTTACAAGTGTTACAGTTCTAGGATTTACATTTAGATCTACGATTCTTTCAAATTACTTTCTGCATATGGAGCCAGATACGGATTTAAGTTCATTTTTTACCTATGATTATCCAATTGCTCCAGTACCATTTGTTGAAAATAGCCTTTTCCACCAAATAGCTTTTGCACCTTTGTTAAAAATAAATTTACGATATGTTTGGATATATTCCTGAACTCTCTATTCTACTGAGTTGCCCTATCTATCTTCCTGCTAATGCATACAGCACAGTATCAATTACTATGGCCTTAAAATAATCTTTGAGTTGGGTAGTCAGTCCTCCAATTTTGTTCTCTTTCAAAGTTGTTTTGGCAAATATAAGTCGTTTGAATTCCCATCTAAAATCTGAGATCAGCTTTTCAATTTCTACAAAAAAAATCATCCTGGTATTTTGACTAAGATTGTGTTGAATCTATAGATCAATTTGGGGAGAACTAACACCTTTACAGTACTGTCTTCTAATCTATGAACACAGCACTTCCCTCCATTTATTACAGTATGCTTTCATTTTCCTCAGCAGTGTTTCCTAGTTTACAGTATACAGGTCTCGCACATCCCTAAGCATTTCATATTTTTGATTCTACTGTATATAAACGGCACTGGTTTTTAAATCAATTTCCAGTTATCCATTGCTAGCATACAGAAATGCAATGGAGTTTTGTTTTTTTTTTGTGGTACGCGGGCCTCTCACTGTTGCGGCCTATCCAGCCGCGGAGCGCAGGCTCCGGACGCGCGGGCTCAGCGGCCACGGCCCACGGGCCCTGCCGCTCCGCGGCACGTGGGATCCTCCAGGACCGGGGCACGAACCCGCGTACCCTGCATCGACAGGCGGACTCTCAACCCCTGCGCCACCAGGGAAGCCCTGCAATGGAGTTTTATATATTGATCTTGTATCTTTGCAACCTTGCAAAATTCACTTATTAGTTCTAATAGCTTTCCTATAATAGATTCCATCAGAATTTCTATATAGTCATATAATCTGTTAACAGAGACAGTTTTACTTTTTCCTTTCCAATCTCAATGTCCTTTATTCTTTAAAAATCACCAGAACCATGTTGAATAGAAGTGGTAAGAGGGGATCTCAGGAAAAAAAAAAGCATTCAGCCTTTCACTATTAAGTATGATGTTACCTGTAGGGTTTTCATAGATGCTCTTCATTAAGATGAGGGAACTCCCTTTCATGCCTAATTTGCTGAGAGATTTTATCAGGAATGGACATTGAATTTTGTCATATGCTTTTTCTGTGTATATTGTGATGACCATATGAATTTTCTTTTTTAGTATGTGCATATGGTAAATTAAATTCATTGATTTTGTCAAAAGTCATGACGTATTACCCTTGTTATATTTGATTTGCTAAAATTTTGTTTAAAATTTATGCATCTATATTCATGAGGGATATTCTTCTATAGTTTTCATGTATGTCTGTCTGGTTTTGGTATCAGGGTAATGCTGGCCTCAGAGTAAGGAAGTATTCCCTCATTTTCAATTTTCTTAAAAAGTCTGTGTAGAATTGGCACTATTTCTTCCTTAAATATTTGGGAGGACTGAAAATGAAGTCTTCTTAGCCTAGAATTTTGTGAGAATGTTTGCAACATTTCCACATGTCTGAGAGGGTTTCAGTAGTTTTTGCCTTTCAAGGAATTTTTCCATTTCTCTAAGTTCTTGAATTTACTGGCATAAAGGTGTTCATAATATGCACTAATTATGCTTTTAACAGCTGTAGAATCTGTAGTGATATCACATCTCTCATTCCTGATATTGATAACTGGTATCTTTTTTTTCTGATCTGGCTAAAGCCTTATCAATATTATTGATCCTCTCATTGATTTTCTCTACATTTTCTGTTTTTTATTTTGTTCATTTCTCCTCTCATCTTTTTTTATTTCCCATCCTCTTACTTCGGGATTCATTTGCTCTCCTTTTTCTAGTTTCTTATGGTGGAAGCTGCAGGAATTAATTTAAGACCTTTTTTTCTTTTCTAAAACAGGTATCTTTGTGCTATAAATTTTGGAATGTTTTATTTTCATTTTCATTGAGTTCAAAGTACTTTCAAATTTCCCTTTTGATTTCTTCTCTGACCTAAGAGTTATTGTGAAGTATGTTATTTAGATACCAAATACTTTAGGATTTTCTAGATAGGCTGCTGTCACTGATTTCCCATTTAACTTCACTGTCATTAGCATATCTTAAAATACTGAGACTTGTTTCATGGCACAGAATATGGTTTTCTTGGTAAAGGTTCCCAGAGTACTTGAAAAGAATGTGTATTTCACTATTGTTGGGCTGAGTGTTCCATAAATACAAATTAGGCCAAGTTAGTTAAGTGTTAAAAAATCCTTAATTTTTTCCTGGCTACTTGTTCTATCAATTATTGAAAAGGGGATAGTGATATGTCTGAATGTAATTGTGATTTTGACTATTAATCCTTTCATTTCTGTAAGTTTTTGCTTCATGTATTTAACAGGTATTTAATAAATAGGTATTTTTTAGGTAGATAGGTAGATAATAGGTAACATTTATTACTATGTTCTTTTCATGAATGAACCCCTTCATCATTATGAAATGATCTTCTTTATGCCTGATAGCATTCTCTACCCTTTTCTGATAATAATAGATCTATAGCATCTTCCTTTTCATTAGAATTAGTATAGTAAATCTTTTTGCTCCTACTGCTGTTAACCTATGTGTGTGTTTACATTTAAAGTGAGTTCCTTATAGGCAGCATATACTTTTTGGCTTTCTTTTTTATTCAATCTGATAATCTCTGCCTTTTAATTGGAATGTTTAGATCACTGATGTTTCCTGACATGATCAGGCTTCAGTATATCAATTTGCTCTCTGTCTTCTACTTGCCCCATTGTCCTTTCTGTCTTCTCTTTGCCTTCTTTTTCTGTGACCCTTTGGCTCAACTATTGTTATGACTCCATCCTATTTCTTTTGTTTGCTTACTGACTGTATCTCCTCTTTGAGCTACCCTAGGCTTGTTTGGGGTTTATCATACACACCTTTAACTCACCATAATCTGCCTTCGAGAGGTACTACAATGCTTCACGTACAGCCTAGGAACCCCACAACAGTCTATGGCCACTTCTTTCCTCCTGCCCGTGCATTATTGTCGTCATGCGCTTTTACTTGCACGTTATAAAACTCACAATTTACTGTTACTATTTTTTATTTAAAGAGCCAATTCTCTTTTAATAAGATTTATATGATATAGAAATACTTTTATATTTACCCTCAAATTCGCCACTTCTAGTGATCTTCATTCTGTCTTACAGATCCAGATTTCTATCTTCTACCAATTTGCCTCTGCCTAAAGGATGTCCCTTATTTTTGGTAGTATAGGTCCGTGGTGATGAACTTTCACCTTTTGTATACCTGACACTGTCTTTATTTTGACTTTGTTTTGGAAAAATATTTTCACTGGATATAGAACTAGGTTGGTGGGGCTTTCTTTCTTCGGTACTTTAAAGATGTTGCTACCCTGCCATCTGGCTTGCATTTTTTTCCCACAAGAAATATGCTGGAATTCGCATCATTGCTCCTCTGTACTTTATGTCTTTTTCTCTGAATGCTTTTAAGATTTCTCCATATCACTGGTTTTGACCAATCTGATGATGTATCTTGGCAGGTCTCCTGTAACTAGGGCTAGTTGAGCTTCTTGGATAAGAGGGTTTACAGTTTTCATCCAATCTTGAAGTCTTTCTGCCATCCGTTTTTCAAATATTTTTCTTAACCCTCCGTCTTTTAGGAACATCAATTATATCACTGATGCCCTGGTCAGTTTTTCAGTCACTTTTTTGTTTCTTTTTTAGACTGTTTTCTATTGCTGTGTCTCAGAGTTCACTAATCTCTTCTGAAAAAATATCTAATTTGCTTTTATCCCATCCAATATATTTTCATGTCAGATATTACAGGTTTCATCTCTAGAAGTTTATTTGGTTCTTTTTTTACATCTTTTATGTCTCAATATGTTCAGTTATGTTCAGTCTTTCCTCCAGCTTCTGGAACATATGAAATACTTACAAGAAATGTTTCAATGCTCTTGTCTACTAATTCTGAATCTGTGTCAACTGTAAGTTTTGACTGATTTTTCTCTTCATTATGGGTTGTATTTTCCTGCTTTGTACTCAGCTGAAGTCTCATGGTAGGCAGAGTGAACCCCCAAAGGTATCCATGCCTTAATCCCTGAAATTGTTATACAGTATATTAGTGAATATGTTACAAGGTATATTAGTTTTCTGGGGCTTCTGTAACAAAGTACCACAAACTGGATGGCTTCAAACAACAGAAATTTATTCTCTCACAGTTGTGGAGGCTAGAAGTCCAAAATCAAGGTGCCAGCAGGACCATACTCCTTCTGGAGGTTCTAGGGAAGAATCCTTCCTTAGAGGTGGTTTGCCTGTAACATTTGGCATTCCTGGGCTTGTAGATTCATCACTCCAATCTCTGCCTTTGTCTTCACATTACTCCCCTGTGTATGTCTCTGTTTTATCTTCTTATAAGGATACTAGTTATTGGACTAGGGCCCACCCTAATCCATTATGACCTGATTTACTAATTATAGCAGCAAAGATATTATTTCCAAATAAGGTTATGTTCTGAGGTTCTAAATGGACACGAATTTGGGGAAAACACTTTTCAACCCAACATACATGGCAAAAAAGGATGTTGCAGATATAATTAAGGCTATGGACCTTAATAAAGAGAGAGGGGGAAACCATCTTGGATTAGCCAGGTGGGTACAAGCTAACCCAAGGAGCCCTTAAAAGCAGAGAATTTTCTCTAAGAGGAGTCAGAGATGCAGCAGAAGGGAAGACAGGGAGGAACCTGACACAACTTTGCTGGAGGGGCATCACATGGAAAACCTGAGAAAAGAGGCAGACAGCCTATAGGGCAAAGATTGGCACCTGACTAACGGCTAGCAAGGAAATGGGGGCCTCAGTCTTACAACCACAAAGAACCAAATTCAGCCAACAACCTGAATGAACTTTGAAGCAATTTCTTCCCCAGAGCCTCCAATAAAGAAAACAAATCTGTGAAAACCTTAATTTCAGCCCATGAGACCCTAAGCTGAGGGCCTTTTGTTTGTTTGCCAAAAAGAGAACATCAGTTTCATAAGATTTTACTAAGGGAAATGTTTAAACTGAGAATATGACAGCCCATTAATTCTACCCATCTGTGTAAAACAAAATGCTTAGTTGAGCTTTGATCAGTTTGTAAGACACTTAAACAGAACTAACACTTCTACATTTGTTTATATTTTTGTGTACATGTACACCCAAGCCTTACGATACCAAAACATCTTTCAAATACAGAAAGGTTTTAACAAATCCAACTTCAATAAAATACTGAATGTATTCTGTGTACTTAGTGCACAACAAGGGATTCACACTGTGAAGATGTGGCAGCAGATGTCTAAGTGAGGGGCACTTTATGTCTGACCAGCCTGGGTTTGCAACTCTCAGCTATACACGACCTGGAAAAGGGACTTCAACTCTGTCGTCCTGTTTCCTCATGTATAAAATGGGCTATAACATAACTCATAGATCACGTGTAAACAGCAGAAGAGAAATAACATACCAAAATGTTAAATTAATGTCAGTGCCTCTCCCTGCCCTGTCTCAACATAATGCAAATGGTCCAAAACCCTGTAAAACTCCAATGCACATCAGCAATCAGACCAGATAGACAAAAAAGTGATATGAGTTACAGCTAAAATTAGGTCTCAGCCCTTTCCTTACAGAATGATTCTCATTAATTACACACACAAAAAAACTTACATAACAACAATCTGTATACTTATATGACATGAAAAATATATGAAAACAACAACGACAAAAAATTGGCACAGAAAATAAATTGCAAAGAAATATACCAAATTATTAACAGTGTGAATGTAGTGGAATTATGGATGATTTTTTCTTCCCACTGGCCTACATACTCTAAGTTTTCTATAAGGAGCACATAAAGACACAAATTTAAATTCCTTTGTGAAACTCAAAATCCTTCACCTCACTATGTCATATAACTTCCCCACAAAATGCCTAAGAAAAGGCAGAGAATGGCAAAGCTCAATTGAGGTGGAGATGCTAGCTGGGCCCCTCATCAGCCAGATCTCAGCCTATTTATTTTCCTAGCCTCACTAAGCACAATTCATATTCTAGCCTCTGCAAAATCACAAATTATCGTGTGGCAGGGGACTTCAAAGATTGCTCTCAAATAGTTGCAACCATGAATATAAACCCTTGAATGCTTCATTATAATTTTATAATTGGAGGAAAAAAATTTACTTAGGTTTTGTAATTTGAAACAATTATCACCCATGGTAAAAAACAGACTTTATTATTGTTATTGAGCTCTAAATATACATACTTCCAGAATTTATCTTTCTAATCATATGTATCCCTTTCATGTAGTGAAAAATACAAATTCAAATTCTTCTCTGGAAATCGAAAGTTAAAAAACAAAAGTCTGCCTTAGGCAAAAGATCACAAATCAGTAAACGTATCTACTCTGACTAACCAACCTACTTAAAATGAAGATAGTTATGAAAATTTATATAAATTTATATAAAGACCTGTTTATCAACAGATATTATCAAGCAGCAATCTGCTGAACAAGTGAAGAAAATGATCAGGATGGTCACAAAGATTTTGAATAACAACTCATTTAAGTTTGCAATGAAATTAGATACCTTCTTTTATATACTGAACTTTATATATAATACATACAATTTAAAAATTTTTTTTGATTTTCCCTACTTCCCTTTTTCCAGGAGATTCAACATTACTGCTGATGGTCTTATCAACCACAATTGCAAAAAGAGATATAACCTCCACCATATTTACTTTTGCAAGAAAAATTCACTTAACACAAAGAATTTGAGAGTTAACATACTACATAACAGTGTAATCATCTATGTAAATAACCAGCTTTTTTTCAGTCTAAATAATTCAATGCAAAAAATTAAGTTTTATTAGCCAGAATATGTGTGAAAGCTTCAGACTCAGCTTATGCTAATTTAATTATCAATTTTGCAACATATAAGAAAGTTAAAGTTACTATGAGAAGACCATTAAATATATAGAAAAATAATAAAGCTACTGTACACTCCTAAGTTGCCATTTTATTCTTGGAAACTGTGTAAAACTTAGTAAGTTTCCAGCATTTTGCAAACATACATCAATTTTGATAAAACATTCCAAAATTAAAAATTAGAGCTAATACACAAAAATACATACTACCACCACTTTTATTGTATTATATATTATTACATATTTATTTGTAAAATAAAAAGAAGCGTTAGCTAAATTTCTCTACTTCAGAAGGCTAAAATTATGTGCTCTCCGACATGGTAGTAGAACCCTAAAACTTCAGAAACCTTGTGGTTTATCTAAATCAGTTTCAGTGACAATCTTTTTGAAAGATATTCAATGTCTATCCCCAAAAGAGGTATGTAAACTTAAAAGTTATTTAATAATCCCAGAATAATTAGTCTAAAACCGAAGCAAACCGAACTGAACTGCCAGATCACCAATGGATGCATCACCTTCTAGCTCCATCTGCTGGAGTCACAAAATACTTCAATATAATATACAACACTATGAAGCAAATAATCTATCACTTTCTAACCACACAGACAAAAAACTTCATGAACTTCAATAAGGAAATTAATCCAAGTTCAGCCGTATTCAATTATTTCCAAAATAACAAAACTAAGTTAAAACCAATATTTCACTGGAATTAAGGATCTGATCCAATTGTCAAAAAGTGACATATAATTAAAAAAACGCTATGAAGAAAGCATAAGCTTTAAAGGAAAGACTGCAAGTTTGCTTTTGAATAGTGAGTATTGTGAGAACTTCAGAATTAAAATAGCTTTTGGTTATGCACTCAGAAGGGAAAAAAAACAAAAAGAACGATTTTAGCAATAAGCTATTAAACTTTTTAAGTTTTTTCTTATAACCAAAAAGCAATACACATCTACTATAGAAATATTATACAAGGCAAGCACCAAAACAAACTTCGTTTATAAATATAAATTTTTTATATCATATAATCCCACCATCCAGAGAAAAACATTTTTTTCGACATCTTTCTATATCAACAAATACTCATCTACATCATCATCATCTATAATGGTCAAAAAAGCATTCCACTGTTTGGATCTACCAAAATTTAATTAAGCAAATTTCCTACTTAGACTGTTTGTTATTTTTACTATTATAAACGATATACATGCAGTAACTATAGTGATGCACATTATAACAAATCACTGAACTATTGAGACCAATTAACTAGAAATTGTTAGTAACATTTAATTAACAATGGTACCTTAAAATATGGTAAGAACTGACTTTTGATTTAATATTTATACATAAGTAAACATAACACTTACTTTTCATTTTTTTAAGTTTAATTGCTTATAATCTAAAAGTCTGAATTTTCTGACCTTCTGTGAGACTTGAAAATGTATAAAACAAAGATGGATTTTGTACTGTTCCTTCATCATGTCCAAAACAGCACATTGGCTATTCATGTTGACAAATCAAAATAAAGCACACATACCTTGCAAAGTCAAGTCAGATTCACCGTGGTTATCTTTTAACAGGCTGAATCTTAAAACGGGCAATCATGCTCTAAATGTGTGTCTCTGTCTGGTCACAAGTGAGTATGGATAGCTTAGCAAAAACTGGGCCCCACTGAGAGAAAATACCTCAAAAACTGAAGAATTATTTCCTTATTTTATTTAAGGCTACAACTTAATTACATCCCAAGATGTATCGATGTTTCATTTTTATATTAATTTTAAACTCACATACATAAAATTACCATTTTAAAATGAATAATTCAGTGGCATTAGTGCATTCGCAATGTTGTGCAACCACTACCTTTATCTAGTTCCAAAACATTCTCATCACTCAAAAAGGAAAACCCATTAAGCAGGTGAATCATGATTTTTTAATTTATGGAACTGAAGAGTTTCCTATTTTTCTACTAATTTTTTTTAACAGCAGTCAAGATACAGAAAGTGAATACAAAGAGATACTTTCTTTTTTCTGTCCATTTTTTATGCTTTTTCTATTTTAATTCTAATAATAAATTATAATAATAAAAATAATACAAATTTTAGCCATCATTTTAATTTGCCATATCTGCCCCTTTTGTATCATCCTATAATAAACTATATTATTAGTTATTAATGTAATTTATTAATTCTAGCCCAGAGAAGTGAAGTGGCATTCCAAGGTAATATAGTGAACACATAACATTTCAAACACATGTCCAAGATCCAAAACACTGTACTTAAGCCAAGCTGAATATATTTACACATACCAAAGCATTATTGACACATATTTTAGCCTCTAATCCTCATGTGATTCACACATTAATGGCACAATCATTCCATATTGATAATTTTTAGAATAAGCCATTAAATTTCTCTTCAAATTAAGTCTACCTTTACCAAAGTATTCCTAATGATACAATTAATAACTATTACTCATCCAATCAATGAATCGTTATTGAACATTTTCAGTGTGCAAGAACTGGGACAGGTGCCTCACGGGAGATTAAGAGAATTTAAGACATGTTCCCAGTCCTCAAAGACTTTAGCACAAATTCACAAAACATTTCTGGCTCTGAACTGACACTATCTCCAGGGGACCCAAAACTTCACCCCAGTCAGAGCAGGGGCTTGTGGAGGTCAGGTGGTCAGGAGAGTTTCAGCTCAGGTCTCACACGTCTCACAGTGGGGCCCTGAACCTGTTCTGTGGTTCTTTCCCCAGCTCTGGAATGCACAATTGGAATGGATATGCTCAAAAGCTGGCAGAATCCCCACAATGGTTCCCTGACCTGTGGAGAAAGGGCTATTATAGTGAGAAAGGCCAAACAGAGGCCACCAGAACTGCCTCTAACTAGGAAAATAGTAACCCAAAAGAAATCCCACATTCCTGAAGGTAATGCAGGGATTAGTGCAGCCATCAAGGACTTGAAAGATGAGGGGTAGTGATTCCCACATCCCCAAGAAAGACGGATCTTGGAGAATGACAGTAGATTCTCGTAAGCTTAACCAGGTGGTGACTCTAATTGTAGCTGCCGTAGCAGACTTGGTTTCGTTGCTAGGGTAAGTGAACACATCTCCTGGTACCTGGTATGTGGCTACTGATGTGACAAATGCTTTTTTTCTCCATCCCTGTCCATAAGGCCCACCAGAGCATTTTGCTTCCAGCTGGCAAGGCAAGCAATACACCTTCACTATCCTAACTGAGGGATATACCACCCCTCTGGACTTACGTCACAATTTAGTCTGCAGGGATCTTGATCACCATTCCCTTCCAGAAGACTGCACCTCGCTCCACTACACTGATGACAGGATGCTAATGAGACCAAGTGAGTGAGAAGTAGCCACCACTCTAATCGGTAAGAGGGTGGGAAATAAATCTAACAAAAATTCAGGAGCCTTCTACTTCAGTGAAATTTCTAGGGGTCCAGTGGTGTGGGCCATGTCAAGATATCCCTTCTAAGGACTGCCGCATCTGGCCTCTCCTACAACCAAAACAGAGGCACAGTGCTCAGTGGGCTTCTTTGGATTTGGGAGGCAACATATTCCTCACTTGGTTGTGTTACTCTAGCCCATTTACTGAGTGACCCAAAAAGCTGCTGGTTTTGAGTGGGGCCCAGAACAAGAGAAGGCTTTGAAGCTCTGCAGCTCCAGGCGGCTATGCAAGCTGCTCCGCCCTTGGCCTTATGATCCAGCAGATCCAATGGTGCCAGAAGAATCAGCAGCAGACAGTATGCAGTTCGGAGCCTTTGGCAGCCCCTAGAGGTGAATCACAGCAAAGGCTCTTAGGATTTCGGAGCAAAGCCCTGCCATCCCCTGCAGATAACTACCTTCCTTCTGAGAAACAGCTATTGGTTTGCTGTTGGGCCTTAGCAGAGACTTGACCGTGGGCCACCGAGTTACCATACGGCCTGAGCTGCCCATCATGAAACGGTGTTATCTTTATCCGGCCCACCAAGCCATAATGTGGGCGTGCACAGCAACATCCCAAAGTCAGAGGGAGGTGGTGTATACATGATCACACCCTAGCGGGCCCTGCAGGCACAAGTCAGTCACATGAAGAAGTGGCCCAGATGCCCACGGTCCCCACTCCTGCTGCTCTGCTTTCTCTCCCCTGGCCTCGTGGGGATTCCTCCGGATCAGCTGGCAGAGGAAGAGAAGTCTGGGCCTGACTCACAGACCATTCTGCACAATATGCAGACACCGCCCCCAAGTGGACAGCTGCAGCACTACAGCCCTCCTTGGGACACCTCCAAAGGACAGGGGTGAACGGGAGTCCTCCGGTGGACAGGACTTTGGGCAGTGTACCTGACTGTTCACTTTGCTTGGAAAAATGGCCAGACATGCAATTATATATTCATATTGGCCAATGACTTGGCTGGATGGCTGGGGACTTGGAAGGAACATGATAGGAAAATTGGTAACAAGGAAACTTGGAGAAGAGGTATGCAGATAGACCACTCTAAATGGGAAAAAAGAAAAAGGTGAAGATATTTGTATCCCATGTGACTGCTCATTAAAGGGGGACCTCAGCAGAGGATTTTAATATTAAAGTGGATAGAATTACCTTATCCTAGTTCTACAGATATCAGTCAACCTCTTTCCCAAGCCACCCCTGTAATCACCCAATGAGCTCATGAAAAAAGTGGCCATGGTGGCAGGGATGGAGGTTATGCACAGGCTCAGCGACACAGACTTACACTCTCCAAAGCTGACCTGGCTACTGTCACCACTGAGGCCTTCAAACTCATACTGGAACTACCCCATGGGCTCTCCTGGGTCTCCCTTATGACAGTTTGGCCCCATTAATTGTTATAATTTTTTAAAAGCAAAGAAGCAAGCATATCTGAGGTTGACAAATCTTCAACCCCAAGACAATCTAAGGAAATAAACACTCCCTTGGATGTCACCCACAAGGTTAAAAAACAAACTATGAATTCAGAAGAGAAAGATAAATGGGAAGCTTTATGAAATTCACTACATGCAGTAAAGGATACAGATCTACCAAAAAATTAGAAGCAGAAACAAAGTCAGGGGTCATAAAACCCTCAAGAACAACGTCCAGAGCTGACGGCTTAGGCTTCCCAAGACCAATTTCTGAGAATACATCTAGAAGCAATGATATAACTTAGAGGGCTCTTCCTCTAGCTCCCCAACTTTCAGCTGATGTGGTCCCCTGGAGGTTAAAGTTATCGTTTATAGTTTATCTACTCACTCAACAGATGTTTACTGGGCTACCACTATGTGAGAAGCACTGTTCTAAGCCCTGATTTATAAACAAGGTACAATGCCTAAGCTTACACCCCTTAACATTATAATGAGAAAGACAACCAATACAAACAAATAAATTTACTTCCAAGGTTAATGCCTCCAGCATTAAATAGATAGCATGTCATATACTGGTAGCTCTCACTTCCAGTCCATAAACAGAATAAAAGAAATGGCTCTGATTTAGAGTATTTGAAGGTCATTAAGTATATCACACAATTTGTATTCAGTAAAACTGGAAACAAAGGCCAGTTCACTCATAATACTAGTGAGCCTGGCCTGAGACGGCCTGCACTGCTAGTGAAAACACCTGGAGCCCAACCCTCAAAAATGTACGCCCACAGAGCCCACCGCCTTACAGAAAGCTAGGGCCAGAGGGACAGTCTTCAACAAACGTTTCAGACAACATATGCAAAAAACATTTGTAAATCATATATTATCTATGTATCGGTTAATAACACCCAGCACTGTCATCTAAAAATAATTCACCAGAAAAATCCTGATAAATATATGTTTCAACTCACCATTACTTTCCAGGTTGTTTCCTGCCTTTCACAGTGACTTTTCAACAGATGGCTTACTTTTTGCGTCAGTTTCAGTAAAAACCTTAATTTGCTTGAGTTTTTCAATTGCTAAGCAACATAAATGCAGGTATTTCTCTTTATTCACTTAATAATTAGTCCTAAGTTTACTGAATTCATTTGGTCCTCAGAGCATCAATGACTCTGAAGCCTGACAGAAACCACAAGCCCAGTGTAAAGTATGCCATAGACTAATATGTTAAAATTCTTCTTGTCAAGAAACAGGATAAGCAGTATTAAAGGACAACTGGGAAGGAAATGTTTGTAATTAACCTGAAACACTGCAAAATGGGCAAAGGAAATACAGGGAGGCAATTTACTAAAAAATAAATACAAATGACCTAGAAATGTGCTTTGTAAATGTCCACCCTCACTAGTAATTAAAGAAATGTAAATTTAAAAAAGGAAATTTCTCATCTATTGAATTGGTAGGTTTTTTTTAACTAACATCCAAAATTGGTGAAGATACATTTTGGGAATAGAGATGCTCACACACTACATGAAAGTGGAACTGCTAGCAAAAATCAGACAGTTTTTCTGAGGAATAATTGGGAAATATCTTTTCAAAAACCTTTAAAGTATGCTTACTGGGAAAGTAAACTGCAGAAATTTGTCCTAAAGACAAACATTTATTTGTAAAGATGTACAATGTAGCTTTTTAAACTAAAAAACTGGGAACAATTCATGATTATAATGGCTCTAGGCAATACTGTAAATAGCACAGAAAAGTACTTCAGGCATGGAAACCTCCCCACTATATGATGATGGGTGCAAAGACAAATCGACAGTGAGTACAGTAGGGTTCCATTTCATTATTTATTTGGTTATGTGTTCACATGTGCACTCACACAACATTGAAGGGTTTAGGTCACAGTATCCACAGTAGTTCTCTGGGTTGTAGGATTGTGAGTAATATTAATTTTCTTCACTGTAAATTTTGTTTTCCAAATTTTCTACAGCAAACATGTATTTCTTTAAACACACACAAATGGGTAAGAAAAAAGGTAGTTATCTGTATAAACTCCAGATGGATTAAACAGTTAAGTGTAAACAAAACCATTTTTAAAAGAACAAGAAAAAAAAGGAGTATCTGTCACATCTCAGGAAGGGAAAGGATCTCCTAAACACAAAAAGAGAGAAATCAAAGGAAGAAAAAGACTGGACAACATAAAAATGCAAAAATTCTGTAACCAAAAAAAAAAAAACAAAATTAGAAAGTAAACTAACAACTAGAAAAACATATTTACAAAAATCTGATAAATGACTGATGTATTTCACATACAAAGAGATAACATAATTCAATATGAAAAAAGTGGGCAAAAGACAATGAAACATATTAAAAAGATATGTGTATTAGATTTAATTTATTTTATAAATTAAAATTAAAATGTCCTATCTCACTAAAAATGTCCAGAAAATGACAGAGCCAAGATTGGAATTCAGGTCTATTTTGCTTCAAGGCAATATACCATGTTGCCAAAATAAGTCATTACTTTTTTAAACCACATTAATTTTAAAGTTTGTCTGTGACAAAAGAGTTTTCCCCCTTCTATCATGCATTTTGAAATGACTAAAGAAACTAACAGCAAATAAATAAAATAGAAACTATGGTGGGGTTTTTTTTTAGATCCTAAATGGAGGTTGAGGAGTTCTTCTGACATATCCAGGTAAACCAAAATTCTCTTGCTAAATATTTAAATGAAACTGTATTTATCAAAATCACAGTCAGTATAAAAACTGCTTCTTGTAGAAAAGCCTTTCACAACTAACTATGAATAGGAATAGTAAGTAAAATCTGGTTTTCTGATTTTATTAGACTCAAATGGTTTACTGAAGGAAGATGCAAATTATTAAAGAAACTAAGAAAAGGAAAAATTTTAAATATAGTACAGTAGAAAATTAAAACATTAATTGTGATTATATTAAGCAATATATACTAACCATGAATCAGGGAGCCATTTAGCCACTGAATATAGTAGTTTTGAGGAAAAGAAAGCAGGATTTCATTGCTGATTATTGAGAAGGGTAAAAGCAAAACTGCCCCAGCTGAAACTGCTAGAGTGAACGTGCTCAGAAACAACCTGGAAGAGAAGAGCATCATTGTCACCAGTGGTTGGAAAACGCAAAGAATATGGGAGTAATTCAAAAAGAATAGAATCAAAACTCTTAAATTTTTTAAATCCAAAAAGAATTACATATGCGTTTCATTGAGTATATGCAGTTGGAAGACAAGTGATATACGTATGGTCCTGGAAGTTAAACTAGACCAACTCTAAAACTTACTCTGTGAAAAAACCCTTAAGTCTAAAGAGTCGGCCTAAAGCAGACATACACTAGAGACAGAATACTTCGCACATTTTACGAAGAATAAATTGTAGTCTCATTCCTCTTTTAAATTTAAGTATTTATTTCACAATTGCATTTAATTAACAACTATGGCAATATATGCTAACAGTAACACAAAAACCGGTTCAGGTGAAAAAAATGCTTGTGAACACAGTATGAAGAAAGAATTACATGAAAATGGTTATTTCAAGAAGAAGAAACTTACAAACCTATTGGTCTACCATCTCTTAAAATGGGTAAAGGTTAAATAAACTATATAGTAAACTGTAGGCAACTATTAGAATTATACATTAAACAATATTTAAAACACAATTTTGTCATTTTTTGAAATATCTCTAATATGTACTAATATGGAAAGATGTCTAAAATAAATTAAAAATAAAAACACCAAGAAAAGCATGGACAATAAATATAAAACATGCTCTCCCCCCGCCCCCCCCCCCCCAAAGTGCATATTTACACACAGGAAAATAGAGGTACATTTAAAAATCTAGCATAATATGTAACAATTCCTAGGAGAGTGGGACTACAGGGGGCTTTCTCTTTCTCAGTTACACGTCTGAAATGTCTAAAATTTTATATCTAATTTTTTAAAGATTATTTTAAAAGATAAAATGGCAAAGGAAAAGGGAACCTCACTGACAGAGATGAAACCTTAATTTAATATTCATTCCATTAAATTTAATGTAGAAAGAATGTGAAAATACATATAAGAAGATATAAGAAAAAAATCACACTAAACGCTCAAAATACACATCCAATAGAGTAACTTTGAGGCCAATGCCATCTTGTGGCAACCAACAGAAGCGTTTTCCTACTTAAAAGCTGAAAATAACCATGAAACCTCCCCTGTTCAGTAAATCACTAGTGAATTGTTTAATGTAGACCATATGATACACACCAAAATACAATTCAGTTCAGACACAGAAAAAGCCTTACAAACGTGTTTTGCTGAACGGACAACACGTTTCCTGGGAAAAGCAGAGACACACCCTCGCCCCAGGCCCACTGCCATCTCCAGCACTTACCCACCAGTGCCTCAAGCAACCTTCGTTTCTGTCCTCACAAGTCTGTCGCTACCATTCCTTCCTTCTTCCAACATGAAAATTAAGACCACATCCACGATCTCCCCATTCCAGGTCCCGCACAGCTCTCCCAATTCTGCCCTTCCAGGCTCCTCTGGCCATGACAGATTCCCACATACAGGCAGGCTTACCTAACCTCCTTGCACCCAACGTGAATAGGCTTTCGGGCTCCGTGCCCTGGGCGCAGTCGGCCCTCTCCCTCGGGTTCCCTGTGCGTCAGCTGCCCTGTGAAGCACTCCTCAGCGGCTCCCTTCTCGCTCCTCTCAGTAAAGTCCCTCCCTCCTCTTGGTGCTCATGACACTGACCCGCACGCAGCAGTGAAGGCTCACCATGTCTTCCGGCTCTAAAGCTGGGAGATGTAATCTGACCAAGGAGTAAGCTTATGAGGGCAAACAGATGAAGTTTCTGAAATCAAAAGTGACCCAGAAATTCCTAAATATATATGGTCACTGTAAATATAATACTGGATCTTACGTCAAAAACCTTCTAGGGACTTCCCTGGTGGCGCAGTGGTTGAGAATCTGCCTGCCAATGCAGGGGATACGGGTTCAAGCCCTGGTCCGGGAAGATCCCACATGCCACGGATCAACTAAGCCCGTGTGCCACAACTACTGAGCCTGCGCTCTAGAGCCCGCGAGCCACAACTACTGAGCCCGTGTGCTGCAACTACCGAAGCCCACGTGCCTAGAGCCCATGCTCCGTAACAAGAGAAGCCAACGCAATGAGTAGCCCACACACCTCAACGAAGAGTAGCCCCCGCTCTCCGCAACTAGAGAAAGCCCGCGCGCAGCAACGGAGACCCAACACAGCCAAAAATAAATAAATAAATTTTTTTTTAAAAAACCCTCTAGAATCTACTGCACTTCAGGTATTGTGATTGGCCCTAGACA
Organism: Physeter macrocephalus; assembly: GCF_002837175.3. NCBI lineage: Eukaryota > Metazoa > Chordata > Mammalia > Artiodactyla > Physeteridae > Physeter > Physeter macrocephalus. Next base: position 1,687,343 of record NC_041218.1, on the reverse strand, counting down.
TACAAAAAAAGGTAATACCGTGCTCCCTGTTGCCCTTGAGTAGCTGTGAGAACTATCCATAAAAGGCTGATGGGACAGAGTTAAATGCTGGCAAGGGGTCCTCAAGGTAAGGCCCTGGGTCAAGTCAGAAAATGGCAGCCGTCACTGCTTACACAACTATGAAACAGTGCGCCTCGGAATTGAAGGCAACCTCAGAAATGTCGCCTTCTGAAACGGAGCAGATTCTGAGGACAGAGCCAACAGGACTGCCCAGTGAGGGATGAGAGAGGGCTCAGGGATGACCAAGACCACCTCCTGAGAGTGGGAGAGGTGGAGCAGCCATCAGCCGTGACATCCGCGGTGACAGGGACGGCTGCAGCTGAGCGGGCTGGCGAGGGAGATGAGGGAGCCAGCTTTGGCTCTGTGGAGTCTGACACGTCCACAGGGCAGGAAAGTCACAGACACCATGCTTCACGTTCCTCTCTACAGGCTACCAGGTGGCCTGGGATGTCTGTCTGCCCCATTACTGGTCGCGGTCTCTGCTCGCTGGCCAAGGTGCCGTCTGCCAAGGCTCTCCACTCTCAAGTTCCTCTTCCCTTTGTGGGAAGTTAAGTTTGGAACGAGGAAAATATCCTGTTCCTTGTCAAATAAGTTATTCACCTGTTGGTCTCTATCCGTATGGACTCAAGATTGCCCTGCTCTGTTCTGTGTTAGACCCAGGACAATCCTGATTGTGATGCTCAGACTGTCCCTGAGTAAGTGTGAAAGCCCCTGAAGGCTTCCCTGTCTTCCTGATGTGCTGCCATCACTCTTGAGCACTTCCCTGCACTGTGGTACTACAAGATGGACGAAAGGAGACTGGAACTTTCCCTACCCCAGCCCTGCAATCAGCCCTCCCCCCAAGGAGCACTGATTCCTTTTAGTGGAAACAAAAATCTGGGCGCTAAATATACTCCTTGCTCTTGGGGTGTCATGCTCCCAGGTGAGCATGGACAGGCAGTGGACAGGCAGCTCTAGGGGGTGTAAGCATGCACTAGGTATACATGTACATACAAACACATACATGTACCCACACTTCACATCCAGATTGGGTTCAGTAACTCTATACTGAAAAACGTGAGTCCATACAGATACCTCCAACTGCACCACAACAACTTAGTGTTCATTGTCGTTTTCCCGCTTTCCCTAACTGTAAGTGGTCCCCACTGTCTTTATTTTATTTATTTATTTTTTTTTTATGGTATGCGGGCCTCCCCCTGCTGTGGCCTCTCCCGTTGCGGAGTACAGGCTCCGGACGCGCAGGCTCAGCGGCCATGGCTCACGGGCCCAGCCGCTCCGTGGCACGTGGGATCTTCCCGGACCGGGGCGCGAACCCGGTTCCCCTGCATCGGCAGGCGGACGCGCAACCACTGCGCCACCAGGGAAGCCCGGTCCCCACTGTCTTTAACAGCCTCCTGCCACACTGACCCCCTCACCCTAGAGGCACCATGTGCTCAGGTGAGCCCCATTTTGGACTGCCCTGCCCTGTGAACACCCTCCCCACCTAAGCACTGACAGCCAGGCCATCCACCAGGGACACCCTTCCCACCCTACGCGGGCTCTGAGTCCCCGTGACAGAGCACTCCCCAGCACAGTGGGTGGCCCTCCTCACCCCCTTGGGACAACATCGTGCCTGATCCCCTCTGCAGGAAAACTTCCCTTCTCCTCTCCAATCCTGAGAGTCAACACCAGGTCGCCCCCTCGTGCTCTGAGCCCCGCGCCAGGCCTCCCTCCTGCCTGGACAAGCCATCCTTAAAAGCAGTTTCACCAGTTAGGCGCTTTGATCCAAATCAAATCAAACAACCAGCTGAGAGAAAATGTCATTTAGGGTTGAAAAGAACAAAAAGAGTGAATTTGGGGGCATGAGTGGATACAAACAGAGGACAGAACGAAGGCCTTTAAGGAGCAAAAGAGAGAGTGAAGGTGGGTTTAAAGGGAGGTGAGAGAGGCCAGGGGAAGACTCCTCAGCCTGACGCGGGGCTACAGTAAGCCGCGGGGAACCCTCCCTCCCTCAGGCGGCCAGATGGTGCTGGCCATCACCTACCCCTGGGGACGTGTCTGAACTTCTTCAGAACCCTGGGCCACTGTTTCTCCTCCTTTAAGCGCAGCATCTCATTCCGCTCCTTCCTCTTCAGTGGGAGGAGGGCGGGCAAGGAAAGAGGGTGGGGGGAGAAGTACAGCAACCCCGAGCTCACACCTGCCACGCACCGAGCACCCCCCACTTTTTTTTTGCGTATGTTATTTAATCCACACAACATGCTACAAGGCAGGTGGTAGCTCGAGCTCACACATGGAGGACAGGAACCTTTCTCAATCTCTTCTGAACGCAAGTTAATCTTGAGTTCAGAACGTGAACCCAGCTCTGCCTGACTCCTCGGTTCTCACTCACTCCACCGCAGAAGGGAAGAAAGGCAGCGGGGACAGACAGACCAGCGGGTGGGGCAGCTAGGGGGACAGGCAGGTCAGAGCTGCCCTCCCAGGTGACCTTCTCCGCCACACTTCCCCTTCCTGAATTTATAAGGGCGCACGCATCTACCTTCAGGAAGGGGACATCTGTGCGCATCACCATGCTGCAAAAACCAGCTGCCGGGAGAAACCCAAACCCCTCAGACAGGCCACGCCAGCTGCCATGTAAAGCAGGTGAGGCCGCTCCCCGGCACCACCACAAGGAAACAGCCATATTTTCATAAACCACAATGCAAGTGTAAAATCCAATGGGATATGTTCTTGTCTTTTTACAAATTATTGGTCTACAAACGCAGTTAAGTAGATTTACCACCAAAAGCGGAATGCAGACTAAACCGAGAGGGGTGCACATCTCACCAGTACTTCACACCTGGAGGACTGGGAAAGGATTCATGTCTGCCCTTTAGCTGGGCTCTACCATCAGCAGGCGCAAGCTTTCTGCTTTCGGAGAGCTAGGAGGAGCCTAAGAGGACCACGCGGGCCCATCTCCCTGCTCACAGCAGGTAATGCTCGATTAACCAGAACAGATGGCTGCCCCCGGTTCCCAGGCCATTCGAACAGCCAAGAGCTTTCTTGCTTTCTTTCTTCGGCCCAGCAATTTTCCCAATCTTAAACCCATTTCCTGGTTAAATCCTCTGAAGATTAAATCTGTTGGCTCCTTAAATAAGCAAATTTTAACAGGAGATAATCAATCCTCAATTGTCCATGTATTTGCTTATATGTACTTTCCAAGGAGAGGACTAACATTTGATAAAGGTGCTGTAATACTTTAAGTGAATTTTTTCCATATTTCTGCCTAAAAGGCAAAATTAAGTTTTGAAAACTTATGACTTTAGAATGAGAAACAAGACAATTGAACATTAAAATACATACGAAATCCTGTTGACTATCGCATCTTCATCTTCTTGCTCATCTGCAAAAATGTTCAAGGTATTAATACTTTTATCTTCCAACAAAATGTTTCATTAATTTAGTAAAAGCATGAACAAAAATATAAACTTGAAGAAGCAATTACTGAATAGAAATTATTTTCAAAAAGCACTGTTTATTTCAGCACAGATCAAAATCTAAATCTCATTAAATCAGAGAGGATAGAATATGTTAAAGAACAGAGTGTTTTGATTGATCAAAAAATCCTGATTAACAAAACTCCCACATGTAAATTAAAATTTCCAAAATTTTTAGTGCTCAAGGAAATAAAACTCAGTAGAACGCAACCCCGAGCTCACACCTGCCACGCACCGAGCACCCCCCACTTTTTTTTTGCGTATGTTATTTAATCCACACAACATGCTACAAGGCAGGTGGTAGCTCGAGCTCACACATGGAGGACAGGAACCTTTCTCAATCTCTTCTGAACGCAAGTTAATCTTGAGTTCAGAACGTGAACCCAGCTCTGCCTGACTCCTCGGTTCTCACTCACTCCACCGCAGAAGGGAAGAAAGGCAGCGGGGACAGACAGACCAGCGGGTGGGGCAGCTAGGGGGACAGGCAGGTCAGAGCTGCCCTCCCAGGTGACCTTCTCCGCCACACTTCCCCTTCCTGAATTTATAAGGGCGCACGCATCTACCTTCAGGAAGGGGACATCTGTGCGCATCACCATGCTGCAAAAACCAGCTGCCGGGAGAAACCCAAACCCCTCAGACAGGCCACGCCAGCTGCCATGTAAAGCAGGTGAGGCCGCTCCCCGGCACCACCACAAGGAAACAGCCATATTTTCATAAACCACAATGCAAGTGTAAAATCCAATGGGATATGTTCTTGTCTTTTTACAAATTATTGGTCTACAAACGCAGTTAAGTAGATTTACCACCAAAAGCGGAATGCAGACTAAACCGAGAGGGGTGCACATCTCACCAGTACTTCACACCTGGAGGACTGGGAAAGGATTCATGTCTGCCCTTTAGCTGGGCTCTACCATCAGCAGGCGCAAGCTTTCTGCTTTCGGAGAGCTAGGAGGAGCCTAAGAGGACCACGCGGGCCCATCTCCCTGCTCACAGCAGGTAATGCTCGATTAACCAGAACAGATGGCTGCCCCCGGTTCCCAGGCCATTCGAACAGCCAAGAGCTTTCTTGCTTTCTTTCTTCGGCCCAGCAATTTTCCCAATCTTAAACCCATTTCCTGGTTAAATTCTCTGAAGATTAAATCTGTTGGCTCCTTAAATAAGCAAATTTTAACAGGAGATAATCAATCCTCAATTGTCCATGTATTTGCTTATATGTACTTTCCAAGGAGAGGACTAACATTTGATAAAGGTGCTGTAATACTTTAAGTGAATTTTTTCCATATTTCTGCCTAAAAGGCAAAATTAAGTTTTGAAAACTTATGACTTTAGAATGAGAAACAAGACAATTGAACATTAAAATACATACGAAATCCTGTTGACTATCGCATCTTCATCTTCTTGCTCATCTGCAAAAATGTTCAAGGTATTAATACTTTTATCTTCCAACAAAATGTTTCATTAATTTAGTAAAAGCATGAACAAAAATATAAACTTGAAGAAGCAATTACTGAATAGAAATTATTTTCAAAAAGCACTGTTTATTTCAGCACAGATCAAAATCTAAATCTCATTAAATCAGAGAGGATAGAATATGTTAAAGAACAGAGTGTTTTGATTGATCAAAAAATCCTGATTAACAAAACTCCCACATGTAAATTAAAATTTCCAAAATTTTTAGTGCTCAAGGAAATAAAACTCAGTAGAACCCCAGAACCACTATCAAATTTACTGTTATACAATGTCAGTGAAATTGCTAATGAATGAAATTTTCTGGTTGATAATAGCCAAAAAAAATTTTTACTATAAAATTAAAATTCAGAATTTTAGAACTCATATAGTTTTCTGTAATTTGAGTCTATTGTTAGTAATGGTAATAATGAGGACTTTCTTGGATCATCCTAAACCACCTTGGATACCATTGCCTTGATACTTCATCATTTCATTCAAGTTACAGACAGAAATATATCAAGTTCTGTGTCGTTTTTAAGTAGGAGCAAGATGGCCCTTGCTCCTGTGCTTCCTCACCCTACCCTCTCCCTCTCTCATGGCTGTTGGCCATCTTTTTTGTCCTCCCACATAATCTTACCAGCTAAGGAAACTATGATCCAATTACAAAAATATTACACAACACCCCAGCCCCTCCTTCTCCTCAGTACCTAACTGGGGTTGTCCTCAAAGGCTCTCCGCGTAGGTCTGTGGAATTCTGAGCGCCCACCTGTTTCAGTGACAATGGCATATTTGGGCCATTCTCTTAGTCCAATCTCCATTCTTAATTACTGACTGCCCAAAATAGTTTTACGACCAAAGAGACCACAAAATAACATAGTCACAATTAATTTTTATACTGTTGTACCCACATCCATCAACCACCCTGTCTTGAAGATTGTTTTAAGAGCTTCATATCCATTTCAATTCTATTGCCAACCCTCTACCAACCAGGTCCAGGGTCCCCATTACCCTCTCCCGTGATTACTCTAAAAAGCATCTAATAAATACCCTATTTTCCTGCTCATCGTCCCCTGACTTCCTCTAAAACAATGCATTATTCATTCATTCTCTATCTCTCCCTCCTTCTGTGTCCATAATCTATGAAACCTGGTGCCAAAACATCTTTTAAAACAGCTAAGATACTGTCTTGGATCCCAGGTCTTCAAAATTTTGAGAGATTATAGAATCCAAGGAATATTTCAGTGCAGTCACAGAGCCAAGTAGCGCACTAGAGCAAGCACTATTTCCTGATTTCTTTCAAAATTCTGACAAGTTTAAAATAACATAAGGAAGCTTTAATATATGGAATCCTTAAATATTCACATGGCACCTACTATTAGCCCAGCATCACAGGTGGAAATCTTGTGATTTCTAGGAAATAGCTGAGATTTAACAGAAGTCAGTAAAGTAACTGGTTAGTTACTTACAAAACTCTGGCATAAAAATCTATGAATTAATTAGCACAAAATTCATTAAAAAAAAGAAAAGATACAGTGGTCCCTCTGGTGAGATAAGGATACATATGAAATAATAAAAGGATAATATAATATATAATTGAATGCTAAATGGTATTACGGAGACTCTAAATTCTATACCACTTCAGAAAAAGAAAAGATATTCTGATAGAGAAAGAACTGGGTGGGGGTGATGAGGGGTATGTTCAAATTCAGAGCCAGTCACAGGGAACCAACTATCCTCATAAACTCTGGAATTTCCCAGAAAGTAAAGAGCCCTGGACTATTCTTAGTTGAACATAAGAATGGTGATTAAAAAAGGGCTCGGGTCTAAGAAGATTACCCTGCGAGTAGTCAGATTCCCTGGAGGTTATTTTTAGGGCTCTTAGTACCAGGCAACTGCTTGCTTCAATCACAGGCATACTGAATATACGAACTATGCCGATGGGCACCATATAGCCATGGTCCATGCCTAGACCACCTGGCATTAGAATCAAAGCTTTAATAACAATGTGTCTACTAACCTGATTTTCTCTTGTATCTTGTGATGATGAAGTAGGAGACAACGTAGAGAATGGCAAAGAGAAGGAAACAGATCTGAAACAAAACAAATTTAACAGATCATTTACATTTTTTGCATATCTTTTTAAGTAATAGAAGATACATCTTTGGTATTCATAGGGAAAAAGAATTTAATCTATTACAAAGTAGAAATTTTAGCTAATAAAAAGTGTTATGAAATATTAACTTATACAAACTAGTCAGCCCAGTTTAAAACCACTCCAGAAAAAAAAGCCCAACGGACATTTTGCTTTTCATAACTTGACCAAGTTGTTTTCAAAATCATGTGAAACTATAAAGAACCAGACCATCACCAACAATTTTGAAAAATAAAGTCAATGAGAGGCTACTAACCTTACCAAATATTAAAACATACTATTAATATAAAGCTTCAATAACATTTAAAGAGTGTGCTGACACCAAAACTTGACAGATCAATGAAATAGATTCTATCATAAAAAAATTTATGTCATGTACATGTACATGTATGTCATTATCATGTACATACCTGACATTCATGTCAGGTGGTTGTACATGTCAGGTGGGGGGCGATTATTCAATAATTAAACATGTCAAAATGAACAGCAGTTGAACAAGATACTTTTTAATATTAAATTCCTTTTAATTTCTATCAGATCTAGGGGATGGCAGGCAAAAAAGGATGGGTGAAGGAATGGGAGATCTCAGTATAGTCAAAGATCAAGTGTGCTTTAGATAAAGGTCTAATGGAGCTGTGGATCATAGTAGAAATATTTTGAAGACTTTCAAATGAAACCATTCCAGGTGATGATAAAGCCTCGGGATCACCCCATGCATGGATTTCTGAAGAAGGGCTGGCGGCCATATGACTGAGAATGATCATGGACTAGGCAGTAAATATCCACTGAGCAGAGTAGTGATATGATCTGACATACTGCAAAAGGCTCACTCTAGTTACACTGTGGAAAATAAATTAGAAAGGGGAATGACGGAAGCAGGGAGACCAGTTAGGACTCACTGCAATAACATAGAGGAGAGGTCACTTAGACCTGTGCTGTGGAGGTGTTAAGAAGTTATCAAGTTCTGGGTATGTTTTGAAAGCAGACTTGACAGGACTTGTAGGGATAAACTTAAGGTTCTTGGCTTGAGAAACTGGAAAGACAGAGTTGCCATTTCCTGAGTCAGGGAAGATCAAAAGAGGAGTAGTTTTGGGGTAGAAATAAGAAGAGAGTTTAGGGCTTCCCTGGTGGCGCAGTGGTTGAGAGTCCGCCTGCCGATGCAGGGGACACGGGTTCGTGCCCCAGTCCGGGAAGATCCCACATGCCGCAGAG
>NC_041218.1:1668255-1678824 GCF_002837175.3 Physeter macrocephalus | reverse complement strand
GCCATGGCCACTGAGCCTGTGCGTCCGGAGCCTGTGCTCCGCAACGGGAGAGGCCATAACAGTGAGAGGCCCGCGTACAGCAATTAAAAAAAAAAAAAAAGAATAGTTTACATTGCTGAATTTGAAACATATATTATTCACTCAGGTGGAGAGGTTGAATGGGCAGTTGGATATAAAAATGTGTACAGCTCAGGGGAAGGAACCAGGCTAGGGAGAAAGAAAGAAGAGTCATCAGCAGATAGATGGTATTTAAAGCCATGAGACTAGATGAGATTTCCACTGTAGGTGGTGAGTATAGCCAGAGAAGAGAAGTCTGAGAACACAGTCCTGGGCTCTCAAACATTTAGAAGCCAACTCGAGAGAAGGAATCAGCAAAAGCTGACTGAGAAGCAGCAGCAAAGAAGAGACCGACGTACTGAAAGCCAAGTGAAGAAAGTTTATCTAGGAAAAGGGAATTATCTACCGCGTCAAATGCTGCTGAAAGGCCAAGTAAGATGAACACTGAGAACTGACAACTGGATTTAGCAACATGGAGGTCATCGGTGACCTTGACAAGAGCTGTTTTTCTGGAAGGGTGGAAGGAAACACCTGACTGAAATGGATTAAGCGAGGAGAAAACTTGGAGCAAAATGAAAGTAGACAGTTCTTACCAGGAGTTTTATGATAAAGGGCAGCAAAGGAAATGTAAAAGGGACTGCTGAGAGGGGTTTTTTTAAGATGAGAAAAGTTATATAGTTGTTGAAATAATCCAGTACTTATTTCTGATGCAAGAAAGAAAGGGAGAATCGCTGAAGAAATGTGCTCAAGTTGAGGGGCTACATATACAAAAATTTATCCAGAGTAAAAAGGAGGAGGAGGAAAAGCAGGAACTGAGAGAATATTTGAGTCCCTCTGCAGGTGGGTAAGTAGATGGTGGTAGAAGCACAAAGACATTATCTTTTGATGGCTTCTATCTTCTCAGTGAAAGAGAACTTCATCAGATGAGTTACACACGAGGGTGGGGAGAGAATATGTAAGTCGCGCAGGAGAATGGGAGAATAAATGGATCTGAGAAAAAACACAACAGAAGTGAGGGGCGACGGGAAATGAAACGGCCTTTAGAGTTTCAGGCAAGCTCACGCCAAGACTCTAAGCAGCGCAGGAAGCCTGCTGATGCTATACAACACAACACAAGAGCTTGATTCTCAGATGCTGAGGCAGATGTAGGTTGAGTCCCCAGGAACTATCTCAGGCTTGATAATTCTAACAAATAACCTATTCTCTCTCCTCCCCTTTACAGCCTACACTTGTGGACTTCCACTTTTCACCACCACTCACTCACTCTTCCAGCCACTTATCTGACTGCACGCCCACTGACCCACTCAAAGTGCTTCTGGCAGTGGTCGGTGATGTCCCAACAGCCCAATTACACGTTCATGATTTCACCTGCCCTCTAAGCAGCAACTTGCACGTCAGCAATCTTCCTCCTTCTCTGATTATTCTCCCAGACTCCACCACTAGCTTCCCTTTTCCTGCCAGCCTTTAAACATTATTCTTCTCTATGATTTCTGAGCGGAGCCAGAAATTTATTCTCACTCCACAAGCTCTTTATAGTTAACCTCATCTGCTCCCAGGGTTTGAACCACCAACCCCCAGAAATCCCTAGACCACTATTTGAGAACCACTGGTTTAGGGTATTAGCAAGAGTGAGTGAAATAATGGGCCATGAAACCTAAGTGGATTGGGAGAAAAGTGTACCCAAGCGATGGATAGGAGTGGACATGCCAGTCATCTGAGGTTCCTGGTAGAGAAGCAGCTGCAATAAAAGTACTTGGACCAAGGAAGCTGGAAGAATACAAAGTTGTGACTAAACCATGTTTTAGGATTTTTTAAATTAGTAATTAAAGGTGGAGAAGAGTAGTTTCAGGAGTTCCAAGGAGTTTGTGCAGAAGTGGTAGATGAGAAGGCATGAAAGTTAATGCACAAACGGAAATCAAAGAACCAAATTGCATGGCATGGGATGGAAAAGACTAATGGAAAGCAATCCATCTAAGAGTAGAAGGCTAACAATTATAAAAACAAGTGTAAGTACTACTAATTTGGAAATAAAAGCTACCCACTATGAAAATAAACATACAACTATACCAGACCGGAACAACAAAACAAATCACAGAACTAGTTAGACTATTTTTCTAGTTCCAAAGACAGGGTAGGAACAGGTGCCCCTTCTCTAAATGAGCACCTCTTTATCGGAGAGACTGACCCACGGGGATATGTAAAATGAGAACAAGCATAATGATGCCTCTTATTCTCCTACATTCTGTGGAAACAAAAGGAAACTCCTAACCAAAAAAAGAAGGAAGTCATTCCAGCTCCCCACCACTAAAGGTGAGGTACAGCTGATAAAAAGGGGGAGGATGGGCTCGGCTCTCACGGTTCTCTGAAAAGGCTGAGCTTTTCTCTCCTGGTCAGGGAAGGAAGAACAAGGCTACCAGAGCCCATAAGCAGAAGCACAGGGTTCATGTCCTCTGTGCCAGCTGACCCAAAGCAGGTGCTTCAGCCCTCACTGGGGGCCACACGGCTTTAGTCCTGATGCTGATCAAGAATGGCCAGGCAGGGCTTCCCTGGTGGCGCAGTGGTTGAGAGTCCGCCTGCCGATGCAGGGGACAAGGGTTCGTGCCCCGGTCCGGGAAGATACCACATGCCGTGGAGCAGCTGGGCCCGTGAGCCATGGCCGCTGAGGCTGCGCATCCGGAGCCTGTGCTCCGCAACGGGAGAGGCCACAACAGTGAGAGGCCCGCGTACCGGGAAAAAAAAAAAAAAAAAAAAAAAAAAGAATGGCCAGGCATCTGGGAGCTAAGTTACCCAGTCACAAGTAACCTAATACAGGTATTTCTAAAGTTTGCTTTACACCACTTCACTTTTTAGAAAGACCCACTTCAGTACCTGTTTTTGGTAACCAAACAAAATCCAAAGAGGATTTTTGCTTTTACCAAAAAAAGGCGAAAGGCGAAAATCTCGTTCAGCTCAGCGTGTTTTGCAGCCAGCGTGACAGAGGCAGCGCCCACCCCAGCAGCGAGAGCGGCCTGTCAAGCTCCTTGCCGGAACCACACTCTCTCAGCATCTCAGCATCAAGCTGCTACAGCTGTGAAACCCTACCTGTGAGCACCTGTGCCTCATCTCGATTGATTCTGTGTATCTGTGAGCAAGACAGGTCCTAAAGTAACTGCTTCTCTACTTTGTGCCATTCCAGCTCAGGAAAGGTTTCCTAGGACGCTCTACTTCCAGAGGTTGGAAAAAATCTATAATATATCTAAAATATGTTGTTAAAAGCAAATATTCTTAAATTCCAGGTATAAGATTTAAACCTAAATTCAAACTAGTGCATTATTATCAAACTGTATTACAAGCTTTTCATTTAAGGCTGATGAGCTTCAGCTAATTGAAGATGACCGCAGGGAATAAACATCGTAAGAGCGATGGGTACAAAATGGCCTTAAGGAAAGCTACCACTAACACGTTTCTAACGAAATCCTGGGAGAGAAGACAAGTAAACTATAACTGAGCCAATAATCTCACTCCACAGCAGAGCCAATAAACCTGGCTTTATTTTAAAGCTGCTAAATCAAAAATTTGAGATGTTGAGTATCCTTTAAAATTACAAGTGAACCACAAAATAACTAAAATTAAAATTATAATTCTTTCAAATTACCCTTAGAGCCAGACTATGTAGTAAAACACAAGAAAACACAAATAGGGCTTCCCTGCGTGGCGCTGTGGTTGAGAATCTGCCTGCCAATGCAGGGGACATGGGTTCGAGCCCTGGTCTGGGAAGATCCCACATGCCACGGAGCAACTGGGCCAGTGAGCCACAACTACTGAGCCTGCGTGTCTGGAGCCTGTGCTCCGCAACAAGAGAGGACATGATAGTGAGAGGCCCGTGCACAGCAATGAAGAGTGTCCCCCTAGGGGGCTTCCCTGGTGGCGCAGTGGTTGAGAATCCGCCTGCCAATGCAGGGGACACGGGTTCGTGCCCCGGTCCGGGAAGATCCCACATGCCGCGGAGCGGCTGGGCCCGTGAGCCGTGGCCGCTGAGCCTGCATGTCCGGAGCCTGTGCTCCGCAACGGGAGAGGCCACAACAGTCAGAGGCCCGCGTACCACAAAAAAAAAAAAAAAAAAGAGTGTCCCCCGCTTGCCACAACTAGAGAGAGCCCTCGCACAGAAACGAAGACCCAACACAGCCATAAATAAATAAATTAATAAATTAAAAAAAAAAAGAAAACACAAATAGTTACAAAAATAATAAGATAATAAACTAAAGATGAAACATACTAAAATCATAATCGTAAATAAAACTGTCGAAAGAAAACTCTCACAGACTAAGATATAGCTAAAATAAAGTGACTTGGGATGGTTGAAAGCAAAAGGATAAATAAAGACATACCAAGCAGATGCTAACAACAAAGAAAGTTAGGATGTCACTTTTTTTTTACTCTCAGACAAGGCTGAATTTAAGACAAAAAGTGCTAAGACAAACTGAGGCACTTTGTGAACAATGGTATAATCCACAATGAGGAAATAATCTTTATGCACCAAAAATACAGAACCAAACGACACTTTTTAAAACTGAATATGCAAGGAAAAATAAAATACTATTTTAGTTGAAAGAATTTAATTCACCATGAATGAAAAAGTAAACCCAAACCAAATACACAATAATAAATGTGAATTTCTTAAGTATTAGGAATGCTCTAATAAATAAATGTTACCATATTGAATGCTCTATACCCCTATGTGCCCCATATTCTGCTACCCACTGCCCCAGGCCCTCACAACCACTCATCTGACTTCTGTTTCTAGGGATTTGCCTATTCTGTATATTTCATATAAAGGAATCATACAATATCTGACATTTTGTGTCTGGCTTCTTTCACTTAGCATGCTTTCAAGGTTCATCCATGTTGCAGCATGTATAAAAACATCATTCCTCCAGTCTTTTTATAGAAAAATAAAAATTTGATTAAAAACACACTGAATTCTTGTTGCTAGTAGCTATAAGCATTCCTTTCAGATATACTTGCATATGTACACAAGGGTATATATATATATATATATATATACACACACACATATATAAAGATGTTCATTGTTTTCCTGTTTGTAATTGCAACATACCACCTTTCAAAAGGGAGAAGACAAAATTACCAGTGCTCTATTTCCACAATTAATTTGAATACAAAACACATGCTGATATCCACTCTTCTAAGAGTTACTAGCACTATCACAATAAATTGCCCCGTGTCTTTCACCTTGTGCTTCAATAAAGGAAAAAGAATATCTCCTTGCAAAAAAATAACACTGAGACCTTTAACAAGGGGTAAATAGTCCATCTTTCAAGACTAACACAGCAAATTTCTAGTTCATTAATGTCACCTACAATAATATTACACTTTATTACTTGTTCTTGAGATTTTTCAGACTCTATGACTTGCATTTTTTTACATGGCAAGTCACCAGCAAAAAGTTCTTTAAATTCCTTCTGAAACCCACTCCAGAAAAACATAAAGGAAGACAGCTTTATTTGAGAGGAGCGGGCATCAGAGCCAGTTGTCAGTTGCCCTTTGTCCTTCAGGCTCTTTCATCACAATCACAACCATTCTACCCACATAGCCTCCCTCCTTCTGAATCCCCACAAACTCCTAGCTCACAAATTTAGCAAAGCAATGATTTCTACTGAATGTTTCTTGTAAATAAAACTTGTCCCCTAAACTGTGTATTACATACAATATACTTTAGGTATATCGGAGGTACTAACACAAATAGGAATGATCTTATACATCTCTTGAATCCTGCTGAGTGCCTAGATAAATAATTTTAAAACAAACTGAGTAAATCACACTCCCTTCCCACTTTTTAATGCCCATGGAATCAGTAGCAATGGCCTCTCCTTCATTTCTTGTATTAGTAATGTGTTTTCCCTCTGTTTTTCTTAGTTAGCCTAGCGAGAGGTTTATCATTCTTACTGATACTCTCAAAGAACAAGCTTTTGGTTTTGCAGACTTTTAAAATTTATTTCCTGCTTTCAGTTCCATTGATTTTTGCTCTATTTCTTATTATCACTTCTCTTTTGCTGGTTCCTTAGCTTCAGTCAGGTATGATCAAGGCAAAGAGAAGACACTTAGAACTGAATAAAAGGTGGAAGTTTAGATTAGACTGGGCTCAATTTTTCAATATGTGAAAGTGACTATAAAGCTATAAGATGAGCCCCAAGTCATCATGAGGGGTAGGGTACAAAGATGCAACAAAGCATCCTTGCAAGCAGCAGTGGGAGAAAATTAAGCTGCTTTATAACTATTTCCTATCAAGTTTACCCATGCAATAAACACTTAAGTACTGACCTCTTAATGATATTAAAGATGGAAGATCTTCCATGAAGATGGAAGATCTTGCCATTAATTTAGATCTCTGATTTTTTTAATCAGAGTATGTAGTTTTCCTCATATAGATCTGAACATATTTTGTTAGATTTACACCTAAGCATTTGGGGGTGGGGGTGTGTTAATGTACATGGTGCTGTGTTTTTAATTTCAAATTCCAAGTTTTCATTGCTCATATACAGGAAAGCAATGGACTATTGTTTATTAACTCTGTATCTTGAAACCTTGCTGTAATCTCTTATTAGTCCCAGCAGGTTTTTGTTGTTACTGACTCTTTGGCGTGTCATCTGAGAACAAAAACAGTTTTGTTTTTTTTGTTTTTGTTTTTGGCCATGCTGCGCAGCTTGCAGGATCCTAGATTCCCGACCAGGGACTGAAACCGGGCCCCGGCAGTGAAAGTGCCAAGTCCTAACCACTGGACCACCAGGAAATTCCCCAGTTTTATTTCTTTATTCCCAATCTATATACCTATTATCTCCTTTTCTTTTGTTAATGCCTCAGCTAGGACTTCCAGTGATGCTGAAAAGGACTGGTAAGAGGGGACATCCATGCCTTGTTCCTGATCCTAGTGGGAAAGCTTCTAGTTCCTCCCCATAAAGTATGGTGTTAGCTATAGATATTCTGTGGATGTTCGTTACCAAGTTGAGGAAGGTCCCCTCTATTTCTAGTTTACTGAGAGTTTTTATCAGGAATGGATGCTGAATTTTGCCAACTGCTTTTTCTGCATCTACTGATAGGATCTTATGATATTTCTTCTTTAGTCTGTTGACGTGATGGACTACATTAAGTGATTTTTGTATAATTCTTTTTATACACTGTTGGAATTAATTTGCTAATATTTTCTTGCAGAATTGAGCATCTATGCCCATGAGCGATATCAGTCTGTAGTTTTTTTTTGTTTTTTTTTTGTTTGTTTTTTTTTGTGGTATGCAGGCCTCTCACTGTTGTGGCCTCTCCCATTGCGGAGCACAGGCTCCGGACGCGCAGGCTCAGCGGCCATGGCTCACGGGCGCAGCCGCTCCGCGGCATGTGGGATCTTCCCGGACCGGGGCACGAACCCGTGTCCCCTGCATCGGCAGGCGGATTCTCAACCACTGCGCCACCAGGGAAGCCCTGTAGTTTTCTTTTATTGCAATGTCTTTGTCTGTTTAGTAGTAGGGTCATGCTAGCCTCATAGAAGAAGTTAGGAAGTAGTCCCTCTTCTTCTATTGTCTGTAAGAGACTGCAGATAATTGATATCACTTCTTCCTTAAATATGTGTTAGAATTCACCAGCCAAACAATCTGGCCCTGGTTTTTGGAAGGTTAACTGCTGATTCAAGTTCTTTAGTAGAGATAGACCTCCTCAAATTATCTGCTTTTCCTTGTGTGAGCTTTGATAAATTGTATCTTTGAAGGAATTTGTTCATTTCATCTAAGTTTTCAAATTTGTGGGCACAGAATTGTTCATAGTATTCCTTTAGTAACTTTTTAATGCCCATGGAATCAGTAGCAATGGCCTCTCCTTCATTTCTTGTATTAGTAACGTGTTTTCCCTCTGTTTTTCTTAGTTAGCCTAGCGAGAGGTTTATCATTCTTACTGATACTCTCAAAGAACAAGCTTTTGGCTTTGCGGACTTTTAAAATTTATTTCCTGCTTTCAGTCCCATTGATTTTTGCTCTATTTCTTATTATCACTTCTCTTTTGCTTACTTTGAAATTACTTTGCTCTTCTTTTTCTAGTTTTCTAAGGTAGAAGCTTAGATTATTGATTTTAGATCTTTTATCTTTTTTAATATATCCATTCAATGCTACAAATTTCTCCCTAAGCAGTGCTTTTGCTACATCCCACCAAATTTTGATAAACTGTGTTCTCATTTTCATTTAAAAATATTTTTAGGGCTTCTCTGGTGGCGCAGGGGTTGAGAGTCCGCCTGCCGATGCAGGGGACAGGGGTTCGTGGTGTTATTTAGAAGTGTACTGTTTAATCTCCAATTACTTTGGAGCATCCCGGTTATCTTTCTGTTACTAATCTGTAATTTAACTCGACTCTGGTATGAGAACAGACATTGTATGATTTCTATCCTTTTAGGTTTAAGGTGTGTTTTATGGCCTAGAAGGTGGTCCATCTTGGTGAATGTTCCATGCAAGCTTGAGAAGAATGCACACTGTGCTGTTGTTGGATGAAGGCGTCTATAAATGTCAATTAGATCCAGGTGACTGATGGTGTTATTTAGTTCAACTATATATATATATATATATATATATATATATATATATATACACATATGTGGCCAATTACCAATAGAGGGTGTGTTGCAGTCTCCAGCTATATCAGTGGATTCATCCATTTCTTTTGGCAGTTAAATCAGTTTTTGCCTCATGTATTTTGATGCTCTGTTGTTAGGTACACATTAAGGATTGCTATGCCTTCTTAGAAAGCTGACCCTTTATCATTATATATTGCTCCTTTTAGTCCTGACAGTCTTCCTTGCTCTGCAGTCCACCTTGTCTGAAATTAACACAGATACTCCAGCTCTCCTGATTAGTGTTAGCACGGTATATCTTTCTGTGTCCCTGTACTTTTAATATATCTGTATCTTTACATTTAGTGGGGTTTTTGTTTGTTTGTTTTGTGTTTTTTTGTGGTATGCGGGCCTCTCACTGTTGTGGCCTCTCCCGTTGCAGAGCACAGGCTCCGGACACACAGGCTCAGCGGCCATGGCTCACAGGCCCAGCCGCTTCGCGGCATGTGGGATCTTCCCGGACCAGGGCACAAACCCGTGTCCCCTGCATCGGCAGGCGGATTCTCAACCACTGCGCCACCAGGGAAGCCCTAGTGGATTTCTTACAGACAACATATAGTTGGGGTTTTTAATCCACTCTGACCATCTGTCTTTTAATTGATTTATTTAGACCATTCACATTTAAAGTGATCACTGATACTGTTGTTCTAATATTCATCATAGTTTTAACTATTTTCTATTCACTGACCTTGCTCTTTGTTTCCATTTTTGTCTTTCAGTCCTTTTCTGCCATCTCTGGTTTTAACTGAGCATTTTATATGATTCTATGTTCTCTCCTCTCTTAGCGTATCAATTACACTTCTTTTTAAATTTTTTTATCGGTTGCCCTAGAGTTTACAATTTACATTTACAACTACTTTAAATCTACTTTCAAACAATACTATACTGCTTCATGGGTAGTGCAGATATCTTACAGCAGAGTTTTCCCAGTTCCTCCTGTCCCTATAACATTACTGTCATTCATTTCACTTATCCACAAGCTAATCACTGGATACACTGGTGCTATTACTTTCAATAAACTGTTACCTGCTGGATCAAGAGTAAAAGATTTTATTTACCCTTAGTTGATTCCTCTCTAATACTCTTCTTTCTTTATGTAAATCTGAGTTTCTCACCTAAATAATTTTCCATCTCTCTGAAGAACTTCTGTTAAAATTTCTTGTCAAGCAGGTCTATTAGCAACAACTTCCCTTAATTTTTGTTTGTACTGCATAGCATAGGGAATTATATTCAATATCCTGTAAGAACCTATAATGGAAAAGAATCTGAAAAAGAACAGATAGATAGATAGATAAATATAACTGAACCACTTAGCTGTACACCTGAAACTAATACAACATCATAAACTATACTTAAATTTTTTAAATGGTCAAAAAAACAAACAAATATATTTTTAATTTTAAAAAAGAGCTCAATTTAAAAATGGACAAGGACTTCCCAAGTAGTGCAGTGGTTAAGAATCCACCTGCCAATTCAGGGGACACGGGTTCGAGCCCTGGTCCGGGAAGATCCCACAGGCCACGGAGCAACTAAGCCCGTGCACCACAACTATTGAGCCTGTGTTCTAGAGCCTGCGAGCCACAACTACTGAGCCTGTGTGCCATAGCTACTGAAGCCCGCACACCTAGAGCCCGTGCTCCGCAACAAGAGAAGCCACCACAATGAGAAGCCTGTGCACTGCAATGAAGAGTAGCCCCGGCTCGCTGCAACTAGAGAAAGCCCGTGCACAGCAACAAACACCCAACACAGCCAAATAAATAAATAAATAAATAAAATTTAAAAATAAAATAAAATAAAAAATAAAAATGGACAAAGAGGGGGCTTCCCTGGTGGCGCAATGGTTGAGAGTCTGCCTGCTGATGCAGGGG
>NC_041218.1:1648284-1668239 GCF_002837175.3 Physeter macrocephalus | reverse complement strand
CCAAAGAAAATATACAAATGGCCAATAAGGATACAGAAAGATGTCTAACATCATTAGTCATCAGGGAAATACAAATCAAAAGTACAACGAGATAATACGTAATACTCCAGGATGGCTATAATTAAAAATCAAAAAGACCACTAACGACAAGTGTTGAAGAGAATATGGAGAAACTGGAACTCTCATGTTGGTGGTAGAAATGTGAAATGGTGCCATGATTCTGGAAAATAGTTTGTCAGTTCCTCAAAATATTAAACACGGAGTTATCACCATATGACCTAGCAATTCCACCCAAGAGAAATAAAAACATATGTCCACACAAAAACTTGTACACAAATGTTCACAGCAACACTTTTCATAAGAGCCAAAAAGTGGAAACAACCTGAAGCTCCATCAACTAAAGAATGAATAAATAAAACATGGCACATCCATATGATGGAATATTATTTGACCATAAAAAAGAATGGATTGGCGCTTCCCTGGTGGCCCAGTGGTTGGGAGTCCGCCTGCCGATGCAGGGGATGCGGGTTCCTGCTCCGGTCTGGGGGGATTCCCCATGCCACGGAGCGGCTGGGCCCGTGAGCCATGGCCGCTGAGCCTGCGCGTCCAGAGCCTGTGCTCCACAAGGGGAGGGGCCGCAACGGTGAGAGGCCCCCGTACCGCAAAAAAAAAAAAAAAGAATGGACTATTGATGCATGCTACAACATGGATGAGCCTTGAAAACATCATGCTAATTGAAAGAAGCTAGACACCAAAAAAAAACATATTGCATGATTCAATTAATATGAAATATCCAGAATAGGCAAAGGTAGATTAGTGGTTGTCTAGAACTGGAAGGAGGAGAATTCGGGGGTAAATGGGGAATGAACTGCTAAAGGGTATATTTCTTTTTAAGATAATAAAAATGTTCTATGATTAGATTATGGTGATGGCTGCACGATTCATGAATATACTAAAAATCACCGAAATGGGTGAACTGTATGATATGTGAATTATATCTCAATAAAACTTTAAAAAACAGTTGAGTTGGTTTTAGGCAGCATTCCCATTGTTCTGACAAGAACAAAATACACATACATGTATGAACTACTAAATGTACATTGTACAATTTCAGTGATTTCATATGAGTTAAATGCTCTTACATTTGCATTTAAAACTTGTATTGCACCATATTAAGATGAACGGTAAAATTCATGGTAATAGGACTTCTTGGTGGTGTAGTGGTTAAGAATCCGCCTGCCAATGCAGGGCACATGGGTTCAATCCCTGGCCCAGGAAGATCCCACATGCCGCGGAACTACTAAGCCCATGCACCACAACTACTGAGCCTGTGCTCTAGAGCCCTTGAGCCACAACTACTGAAGCCCGCGCGCCTAAAGCTCGTGCTCCGCAACAAGAGAAGCCACCGCAGTGAGAAGCCCACACACCGCCAGCTAGAGAAAGCCCACTCGCCGCAACTAGAGAAAGCCCGAGCGCAGCAACGAAGACCCAACGCAGCCAAAAATAAATAAATAAAAAATAAATAAATTTCCAAAAAAAAATTCATGCTAATAAAATTTAATTTTTTTACTTAAAACAACATTGAATAGCATGTAAAAAAATATGACAAGTTGGGAAAAAACCACTGAATAAAGGAAAATGCTTTATATTTTAGTACCTTTAATTGCATTTTCTTCCTGCTTTTCGAACAAGAGCCCATATTTTCATTTCGCACTGGGCCCCAAAAATTTTGCACTGGGCTAGCCCTGGAACAAATTTGAAAACCACTGCATGGAACTTCCTGGAGAGCAAGTACAGAATATGAATATGAAGAAAAAAGTTCCCATCACCTTGCTCTTTTAACATCTAGACATTAAGTTAACAAAGCTACATCAAGTGCTCTTGGTAACTAGTAGAACACTGAAACCAGTTCAAAAATCATCTATTCTTGAACAAGCTTAACCAAAGTCCACAGAAACAACAAATCCCATATGATCAGGTGTTCAGCACTGTGCCAAGCACCTTCCTAACACTGTCTCATGTAATTCTCACAACTTTGAGGTAGATATTGTAATTCCCAGTTTTGTAGACAAGGAAAGTAAGATTTTAAGAGATTAAGCAACTTGCCCAATACCACACAGCTAGTAAGCAGCCAAGATATGACTGGAGCCTACTCTGCCCCAATCCAGAGCCAACAAATCTGCCTCCATGCTCTGCTTCCAGTACTGCAGTGCAGTAGGGAGAAACACAGGCTCTCAATAGAGCCTAATGGTTAAAACTAGGGGTCTGAAAGAGTATTAGACGAGGGATAGCAACAGTTATAGGCCTCAATAATACATCTGATATTAAAATATACAACATCAATCCCATAAAATCACCATCTCATGAATTACCATGCTGGTGAAACAAACCCTGTTTGCAGTCCTAGAGGCCCAGCTTTTTGTAAAATTCCTTCTTTAGTTATGGTGCTCTATGAAAGATACAGACACAGTAAATTTGAGAAGAACTAAAATAATGTTAGATAAATGACTTCTTAAGATCAAAAACTCCTACTTTAAGGGATATGTGGAATGTTCCTGAAACCCAAGCCCCCAAGAAAATACACATGTAGAAAAACTGTTTTAATTAAACATCAGAATAACTTTAAAAATTCCTATCTTGAGAGTCTATGGCCCACACAACTAAAGCACTTTGAGTTTTATCATGAGTCCTGCCGCAATGAGCCACAAAGGAAAAAAAATATTGTATTCCCTCTCCAACTTTAAGTTCCCCTCATGCAATTTCAAGTTTACACAAATTTATTTCTACAAACCTTTTCAAAAGTCAAGAAATTCTGGCATCCCCAAAGTCCTGGTGGAGATGGATCAGCAATGGAAAAACAGGTCAAGTAGGAAGACAGAGAGGAATGGGTTTTACAAAGACACCTCAGAAGGCACCCCACCACAGTCTGTGAGGGCAGTAGGAAGGCAAGTACATAAAAGGTAACAAGTGCTCTGACACGGAGTCCTCCAGGGCAGAGCTAGGGTTCCATGCCCAGTGACTGGAAAAAGTCACCCAAAGCCTCTCCCACCTCCAGCACACAGTTCTTCAGTGCCAGTGGAATGATAGAGAGGAGCAGGGTCTCTGGAGCTAAAAACTCCAAGTCAAAAAGCAGAAAGACACTAAACATCTGGACAGAGGGAGAGACATAAAGGAATACTCGGAATACATACTATTCAAAATAATCCAAAATATATTTACAAGAATTCCATTGATATTCTAGGGAAGTGGATCCTGAAAGATTCTAACACACAAAGGATGACAGATATTAACAGCATAAAATTAGAATTTTTTGTCTTTATTTGTGTCCTTTCTGAGTTTTTTTTTTTTTTTTTTTTTTTGTCGTACGCGGGCCTCTCACTGCCGTGGCCTCTCCCGTCGCGGAGCACAGGCTCCGGACGCGCAGGCCCAGCAGCCATGGCTCACGGGCCCAGCCACTCCGCGGCATGTGGGATCTTCCCGGACCGGGGCACGAACCTGTGTTCCCTGCATCGGCAGGCGGACTCTCAACCGCTGCGCCACCAGGGAAGCCCTCTGAGTTGTTTTAAATGTTAAAACATTTATAAGGGATTTCAAAAAGAAATTCTGAACTTTATTCCCTCATGTTTCTTTTTTTCTATAGACGCCATAAGTTCCCTGAATTATCTTACTACCAAGGTTTTCAGGAAATTGACCTGTAATATTATATTTACATATAATCTTCAAAGCCCTAACATTATCATGAGTGAATACCTACAAATATCTACTACAGATACTGTGGAGAATAAAACAAAAACATATGGCTCTCAAAGGATTTATACTCTATCCTACTGCATAATTTTGGCTTGGATACAAAAGGAAGACTAACACTAAAACTCATGCTGAAAGGATATGACATTCTTTGGATGCCTACATATCTCAGGAAATATACTTCCAATTGTCACTTAAGGAAAAGAATAGGGAAAAAGGAATAATCATCTCAAGTATAATGAGGAATGCCTCACTCCCCTTTAACCTCAAGTACAGAACTAGAAACAGGTGATGTACACCCACAAGGAGTACAGCACAGGCCAAAGCTGCTACAACCAATTACCACAAACTTAGTGACTTAACACAAATTTATTACCTCATAGTTCTGGAGGTGAAAAATCCAACACGGGTTTCACTGTGCTAAAAGCAAGGTATCAGCAGGGTTAGTTTCTTCTGGAGACTAAGGGAATATCCATGTCCTTGTCTTTCCCAGACTCTGGAGGCCGCCCACATTCCTTGCCTTGTGGCTCCTTCCTCCACCTTCAAAGTGCAGCACTCCAACCGCTGGCTGTCGTCACATCTTCTCAAACTCTGACCCTCCTGCCTCCCTCTTATAAGGACCCTTGTGATCGCACTCACCCAAATAATCCAGGATAACCTTCCCCTTAACATAATCACATCTGCAAAGCACTTCTGCCACCTAAGATAACATATTCACAGGCTCCAGAGA
Organism: Physeter macrocephalus; assembly: GCF_002837175.3. NCBI lineage: Eukaryota > Metazoa > Chordata > Mammalia > Artiodactyla > Physeteridae > Physeter > Physeter macrocephalus. The sequence continues at coordinate 1,663,762 of NC_041218.1, read as the reverse complement.
ATACCACGTGGACATAATTATGGGCCACTGTACCGCCTACCAAGGGAAATCAATTTAACCCAGGTTCAGCAAACTCAAATACAAAGAATCCTCTATACCTCTATCCCATTCTTCTTTGTTCACCAATACTGTAAAATCATCTCCATATATACTGGCTATTGGATTTATATCTACTACACCATCCACTCTAAGATTTTATGACCACAATGAGAAAGGGAAAAGCATCCCCTGCATCTGGGAGCTGGCATGCTACTATCAATAGGCCTTGAAGCAACCTTCAAACTGGCTAGCAACTCACAGCCAGGTCCTCACAGCTAGGACTTGATGATTCTCCTGTCAAAAATAAACAACTTCAGAGAACATTAACATCAGAGAAGGCCACTCTATGACCACAATGGATAAAGAATAAGACCACTCTGTAGTCATGCCTCAACAAAGATGAGAAACATGAACACTGTCCAAATCATAAAAATGACCAAACATTTCCCCACACTGGCTAGTAAGAATGACTTACATCTCTACCAATTACAGTGTTAGCCTCACTCAAATCTTTCTTCTTCAAGATAAGATCTATTAAGATATCCAGTCATAGAATTATCTCTGCTTCCTAACAGCATCCAATACAGATCAAAGCCCCACTTCATTTCCTTTAACTCTTCCCAAATCACCTAACACAAGCCCAAATCCTATTTTAAAAAGTTGTTTTCTAATACTCTCTTACTGAGATGCCTCACAGTCCCCCATGGTATGCATTTTCCCTCACTGTAACATGCAATAAACCTGACTTATCCAACTACAAGTGTGTTCCTGGGGGTCTTTGGCTGAAGAACAATGACAAAGGTCAGAAAAGACTACGGATCCCCAGACAACTGAATTCCAAATTTATGTACAACAGTGGTGATTGGCTCCATCTTCTGCCCAACCCCTATTCTCAAGAGAAAAGGACTAAAGTTTTAAGCTCTAGCACAAGGAGTAAGCCATGGAGGTGAGGGCAAGACCGTGGTAGGAAAAGGCAGGTAACCTCACCTAAGGAAGCAGCAGGAGGAGGATGATTCCTGCTACGCCCATTTTTCCCCACTCCTATTTAGCCAAAAGGGAGCCAAATAAATGGCAGGGTCCTAAAACCTCTACTGTTGTAAAAGTCCCAGTCAACCCTAGAATTGTCCCCAAATACATTACAGCCAAGTGAGGGAGTTTTGTCCACAACCAGGATAAGGAAGAATTTAGATTATGCAGCCAGACCCCAAAGCTCCCACCAGCCAGCTTCATAGGCTCTGCTTGGTCCTTTCATCAGCCTTACAGTAAGCCAACTCTCCATTTCATGTAACTGACCTAGTTGGATGCCACTGAACCCTGTCATGATGGAGGTTTAAACCTTATAGGCTGTAAACAGAGTACAGGCTGTGGGATGAGCCTGCCTGGATTCAAACTTTGGCTCTATCGCACACTGTGACAGGTGCTGTGAAGCACCTATTTCACAGGGTTATTATCTTCAAATAAGATAACCTGGTTAGTACTCAATAAGTGTTATTTCTTACTAATTTAGTGAAGGGATTATGGAGACTTTTTAGTACAGTCGTATATTAATCTGTGATCATTTTAACTATATTGGTGAAAGTGGCATCAATGTAAGATAACCACTTTGAAGATATCTAAATAAATGTATCCAAAGAACAGATGTACTGAAAGACAAATGTTGCTGTGCAACAATGGCAGCATAAGAAATAGGTACATATAAATTACTGTCAATGTTTCAGCTCTCCTGATGGGTATTAATAAGCTAGAGTCAATGCTTTAGAATCCTGGGTGATGGTTCATGTGTGTATATTATTTAAAAACAGGTTAATCAAAAGCAGGTCACAGACAAACAAATGAAAAGTTTGTGTGTGAACCAAGGATTAAAAATAATCCAATTCTGTGCACCTGAAGTCCAAAAGGAAAAGGAAAAAAGACAGCAAAAGGAAGAAAGGAAATGGATCATTACATTTAGCTGATACTAGCAGCTAAATGTAATCATTATAGTAACTGACAAGAAAACTCTGAGATAGTCATAATATTAAAGAGGAAATAAAATTATTACATGAGCATTTAAAAGTTAAACACTATACCACATACAAAAATTAACTCAAAACAGATCAAAGACCTCATAAATGTAAGTTAAAACTACACAACTCTTAGAAGAAAACATAAGGAAAAACCTTCATGACATTGAATTTAGCAATGATTTCTTGAATATAACACCAAAAACACAGGCAACAATGACAAAAAATACGTAAATTGGACTAAATCAAAATTTAAAGTTTTAGTCCACCAAAGAACACTATAAATAGATTTTAAAAAGGCAACCCACAGAATGGGAGAAAGTATTTTCAAATCACAAAGGAATTAACATCCAGAATATATAAAGAACTCCTAAAACTCAACAACAAAACAACCCAATTCAAAAATGGACAAAGGACTTAGATAGACATTTCCTCAAAGAAAATATACAAATGTCCAGAAGCATATGAAACAATGCTCAACGTCACTAATCATCAGGGAAACACAAATCAAAACCATTATGAGCTACCACTGCACACCCACTAGGGTAACTATTATTGTTAAAAAAACAGAAAACAACATGTGTTGGTGAAGATATGGAGAAACTGAAACTCTGGCACATTACTGTTGGGAATGTAAAATGGTCCAGCCACTGTGGAAAACATGGCAGCTTCTCAAAAAATTAAACATAGGATTACCACGTGATCCAACAGTTCCAATTCTGGGTATATACCTAAAAGAATTGAAAGAAAGGTCTGGAACAAATATTCATTCATTCATTCATTTGAGTATTCAAACATGTTCATAGCAGCATTATTCACAGTAGCCAGAAAGCAACCCAAATGTCCACTGACGGATGAATGGATAAGCATAACATGGTATATACACACAACAGAATATTATCCAGCCTTAAAAAGGAAGGAAATTCTGACACATGCTTCAACATAGATGAAACTTGAAAGCATTATGCTAAGTGAAATAAGCCAGACACAAAAGAACAAATATTGTATAACTCCACTTACATAAGATACCTGGACCAAAAAGTTCCCTTGGTTTTTAAGTAAAAATAAAAGACATATCTTTCATTTTCACCAAGAACTTTATTGAACAACATATTCACCACTTTGTTCCACTACCTTCTGCCATTTTTCAGGCAACTTCATAATTCCATCGTCTTAAAACTTTATCTTTTTGAGCAAAGAGCTGTTCCAGATGCCTTTTACAGTCTTCCAGGGAATTGAAATTTTTTCCATTAAGAGAATTTTGTAAAGACCAAAATAAATGGAAATCCGAAGGTGCAATGTCTGGTGAATATGGAGGATGAATCAGATCTTCCCAGCCAAGCTAACAGTTTTTGCCTGGTCATCAAAGAAACATGCAGTGTTGCACTATCCTGATGGAAGATTATGTGTTTTCTGTTGACTAATTCTGGATGCTTTTCGTCGAGTGCTACGTTCAGTTGGTCTAACTGGGAGCAGTACCTGTTGGAATTAATCGTTTGGTTTTCCAGGAAGAGCTCATAATAGAGGACTCCCTTCCAATCCCACCATATACACAACGTCACCTTCTTTGGATGAAGACTGGCCTTTGGTATGGTTGGTGGTGGTTCATTTCGCTTGCCCCACCATCTCTTCTGTTCCACATTATTGCACAGTATCCACTTTTCATTGACAGTCACAATTTGTTTTAAAAGCGGAATGTTTTCATTATGTTTAAGTAGAGAATCGCATGAGGAAGTACAGTCAAGAAGGTTTTTTTCACTTATGTGGAACCCAAACATCAAAGCGATCAACATAACCAAGCTGATACAAATGATTTTCAGTGCTTGATTTGGATATTTTGAGTACCGTCGGCTATCTCTCATGGGATAAAAGGTTAATTGTTCTCAATTAATGTCTCGATTTGATCGCTATCAACTTCAACTGGGCTACCAGACCGTGGAGCATCGTCCAGCGAGAAATCTCCAGCACGAAACTTTGCCAACAACTTTTGACACATTCGATCAGTCACAGCACCTTCTCCATACACTGCACAAATCATTTTTTGGGTTTCAGGTGCATTTTTACCTTTCTTGAAACAATAAAGCATAATATGCCAAAATGTTGCTTTTTTCCTTCCATCTTCAATATTAAAATGGCTACACAAAAATTCACCAATTTTGATGTTTTTTTTTAAATGCACGCTGATATGACAGCTGTCACAATACAATCTAACAAAATTGTTTTGAATGAAGTTAAAGACAACTAAGCACTAATAGAGCCTTCTTACGGGGGGTGGGGGGAGAGAACGAACGAACTTTTTGGCCAACCCCATAAAATTTAGAGAGATGGAAAGTAGAATGGTGGTTACCAGAAGGAGAAAGGAATGGGGAGTTACTGATCAAAGGAGACACTTTCAGTTTGGAATGATGAAAAAGTTCTGGAGATGGATGGTGGTGATGGTTGCACAACAATGCGAATGTACTTCATGTCACTGGACTGCACACTTTTTTATTTTTATTTTTATTTTTTTTTTGCAGTACGTGGGCCTCTCACTGTTGTGGCCTCTCCCACTGCGGAGCACAGGCTCCAGGCGCACAGGCTCAGCAGCCATGGCTCACGGGCCCAGCCGCTCCGCGGCGTGTGGGATCCTCCCGGGCCGGGGCACGAACCCGTGTCCCCTGTTTTTTTTGCAGTACGTGGGCCTCTCACTGTTGTGGCCTCTCCCACTGCGGAGCACAGGCTCCAGGCGCACAGGCTCAGCAGCCATGGCTCACGGGCGCAGCCGCTCCACGGCATGTGGGATCTTCCCAGACCGGGGCAAGAACCCGTGTTCCCTGCATCGGCAGGCGGACTCTCAACCACTGCGCCACCAGGGAAGCCCTGGACCGCACACTTTAAAATGGTAAATTGAAGGTTACATATATTTTATCTTTTGGGCAAAACCAAAAAGAGTTGAATAGTTAAAAGAACTGAGGCCATGGCAATCAGAGAAGAAAAAGAAATAACAGGAATCCAAATTGGAAAAGAAGTAAAACTGTCACCGTTTGCAGATGACATGATACTACACAAAGAAAATCATAAAGATGCTGCCAGAAAACTACTAGAGCTCATCAAAGAATTCAGTAAAGTTGCAGGATACAAAATTAACACACAGAAATCTCCTGCATTCCTATACACTAAAAACGAAAGATCAGAAGGAGAAATTAAGGAAACAATCCCATTTACCATCACATCGAAAAGAATAAAATACCTAGGAATAAACCTACCTAAGAAGGCAAAAGACCTGCACTCTGAAAACTATTAGATGCTGATGAAAGAAATTGAAGATGACACAGATGGATAGATATACCGTGTCCTTGGATTAGAAGAATCAATACTGTCAAAATGACTATTCTACCCAAGGCAATCTACAGATTCAATACAATCCCTATCAAATTACCAATGGCATTTTTCACAGAACTGGAACAAAAAAAAAATTTTTAATTTGTATGGAAACATAAAAGACCCCAAATAGCCAAAGCAATCCTGAGAAAGAAAAATGGCATTGGAGGTATCAGGCCCCCTGACTTCAGATTATACTAGAAAGCTACAGTAATCAAAACAGTATGGTACTGGCACAAAAAAAACAGAAATATAGAACAATGGGACAGGACCGAAAGCCCAGGAGTAAACTCACGCACCTATGGCCAATTAATCTACGACAAAGAAGGTAAGAATATACGATGGAGAAAAGACAATCTCTTCAATAAGTGGTGCTAGGAAAACTGGACAGCTACATGTAAAAGAATGAAATTAGAATATTCTCTAAACCATACACAAACCTAAATGTAAGGCCAGATACCATAAAACTGTTAGAAAAAAACATAGGCAGAATACTCTTTGACATAAATTGCAGCAGTATCTGGGATTTCCCTGGTGGCGCAGTGGATAAGACTCTATGCTCCCAATGCAGGGGGCCTGGGTTCGATCCCTGGTCTGGGAACTAGATCCCACATGCATGCCACAACTAAGAGTTCGCATGCCACAACTGGGGAGCGGGAGAGCCGCAACTAAGGAGCCCACGTGCTGCAACTAAGGAGCCAGCAAGCCGTAACTAAGGAATCCACCTGCCGCAACTAAGACCCAGTGTAACCAAATAAATAAACATTTTAAAAAATAATAATAATAAATTGCAGCAATATCTTTTTGGATCCACCTCCTAGAGTAACGAAAATAAAAACAAAAATAAACAAACGAGACCTAATTAAACTTAAAAGCTTTTGCACAGCAAAGGAAACCATAAACAAAACAAAAAGAGAACCCACAGAACGGGAGAAAATATTTGCAAATGAAGCAACCGACAAGGGATTAATCTCCAAAATATACAAACAGCTTATGCAGCTCTATACCACAAAAACAAACAACCCAATCAAAAAAATGGACAGAAGATCTCAACAGACATTTCTCCCAAGAAGACATACAGGTGGCCAAAGATGCTCAACATCACTAATTATTAGAGAAATGCATATCAAAACTACAATGAGGTATCACCTCACATTGGTCAGAATGGCCATCATCAAAAAGTCTACAAACGACAAATGCTGGAGAGGATGTGGAGAAAAGGGAACCCTGTTGCCCAGTTGGTGGGAATGTAAATTGGTACAACCACTATGGAGAACAGTATGGAGGTTCCTTAAAAAACTAAAAACAGAACTACTCTATGACCCAGAAATCCCACTTCTGGGCGTATATCCAGAGAAAACCACAGTTCTAAATGATACATGAACCCCAGTATTCATTGCAGCACTATTTACAATACCAAAGACATGGAAGCAACCCAGATGTCCATCACCAGAAAAACGGATAAATAAGATGTGGTACATATATACAGTGGGATATTTTCTCAGCCATAAAAAAAGAATGAAATAATGCCATTTGCAGCAACATGGATGGACCTAGAGATTATCACACTAAGTGAAGTCAGACAGAGAAAGACAAATATCATATGATATCACTTATATGTGGACTCTTTAAAAAAAATGATACAAATGAACTTATTTACAAAACAGAAACAGACTCACAGACTTCGAAAACAAACTTACGGTTACCAAAGGGGGGAGGGTGGGAGGGATAAATTAGAAGTTTGGGATTAACAAACACACACGAGTACATATAAAATAGATAATCAACAAAGACCTACTGTACAGCACAGGGAACTCTACTCAATACTCTGTAATAACCTATATGGGAGAATCATCTGAAAAAAAAATGGATATATGTACATGTATAAATGAATCACTTTGCTGTATACCTGAAACTAGCACAACATTGTAAATCGACTATAATATAAAATTTAAAAATTTTTTAATTTGTTTAATTAAAAAGATTAAAAAATAAAAGAATTGGCAACAAGTCCTAGAGAAAAATCAAGCATTTATACTCACTCTAAATATGAATACTTTGAGGAAGGAAAGCCAAAGACTGGAAATTCACTAAGCTTGGTCACTGTCTGCACTGGTTCTGCAGAAAGTGGAGTATACCCACCACCCAAGGGTGCTGGTCCAGGAGAAGTAGGGGTGAGGAGGAGCAGAACTAAGGAATTTTAGAATCAGTGCCAAAACTGAGTTGTTTCTAGGGTAGTACACAAAAATAAAGTTCCTGGCTACTATAACGTGGGTCCCTTTCTCAATCCAAATAAGAGAATATCTGATTAATTTAAAATAAAGCCAAAAACAAATAGACCAATGAAACAGCATAGTATCAAAATTAAACCCCAAAAATACACAGTTATACCTAATTTGTGGCTAAGGTCAAAAATGGTGCTGAAGCAATTGGACATCCATGTGAAAAAAATATATACGAATCCTACTTTACAACATACACAAAAAATAAATTCCAGATGAACTGTAGGTTTAAATGGGAGGAGTAAATCAATAAACCATTTGGAGAAAAGCACAAGAGGACATCTTCCTTACCTTGGAGTAAGCAAAAATTTCTTAAACAGGACATCAAACATACTGATCATAAAAAAAATTCTAATAAAGTGAACTATATTAAAATTAAGACTTTCTGCTCATTAGAAGATATCATTAAGCAAGTGAAAAAGCATCCACAGAATGAAAAAAAGATTTACTATATATATACACAGACACACATGTATGCATATGTATACACATATATACACATATACATGACCAAAGTATCATATCCAGAAAACATAAACAACTCTCGCAAATCAATATTAAAAAGATAAACAAGGGATTTCCCCGGCGGTCCAGTGGTAAAGAATCCGCCTTCCAATGCAGGAGACGCAGATTCGATCCCTGGTGGGGGAACTAGGATCCCACATGCCGCGGGGCAACTAAGCCCGCGCGCCACAACTACTGAGCTCGCGCGCCCCAACGAGAGAGCCCGCGTGGCGCAAACGACAGAGCCCACGAGCTCTGGAGCCCGCGCACCACAACTAGAGAGAAGCCCGCGCGCCGCAACGAAAGACGCCGCGTGCGGCAACTACGACCCCGACGCAGCCAAAACATATAAGGAAAATAAATAAATAAATAAATTTGTTTTTAAAATAAGCAATTTAAAAAAATAAAGGCTGTTACTTATTTTTAAAAAATAAGTTTAAAAATGGGAAAAAGACCTGAAGACTCTTCACAAAAGATTTCCAAATGGCCAATACACATATGAAAAGGTGCTGAAATTCATTATCATCAGGAAAATGCTAATAAAGTCTTTTGTGCAACAAATACCATGACACTTACCAGAATGCCTAAAATTTTTTAAAAAAGAAAAAGAAAAAAAAAACAGAAAATACTAAGTGTCCTACAGATGGGAAGCAAATCACGCCTCTCCTACAGCGCTGGTGGGAGTGTAAATTGGTACAACCCACTCTGGCAAACTGTTTAAAAGTATCTACTAAAGATGAACAAACCCACAACCTATAACCTAGAGGTTCCATGCTTAGGTATGGACCTAACAAATGCGTCCACATGTTCACCACAAGACATGTACAAGAATACTCGTGGGCTTCCCTGGTGGCGCGGTGGTTGAGAGTCCGCCTGCCGATGCAGGGAACACGGGTTCGTGCCCCAGTCTGGGAAGATCCCACATGCCGCGGAGCGGCTGCGCCCGTGAGCCATGGCCGCTGAGGCTGCGCGTCCGGAGCCTGTGCTCCGCAACGGGAGAGGCCACAACAGTGAAAGGCCCGCGTACCGCAAAAAAAAAAAAATACTCGTAACCAAAACCTGAAAATTACTGAAGTGCCCACCAACAGTGAAATAAACATAAATTGTGCTATAGTCACACAACTACGGCATTCGGGGTGAACTGCAACTACATACAACACATAGGAATTTCACAAACGCTGCTGAGTGAAAGAAATCGGACAGAAAAGACGGCGTACTGTAAGGCTCCATTTACATAAAAGTTCAAAACTAAGCTAATCTACTAAAGCCAGGACAGTGCTTACTCTTGGTGGAGTGGAGAGCAACTGGACGGGGAAAAGGGATGGACCTCTGAGATGCTAATAATAATTGTGTTTCACAGTCTGTGTTCAGAATTACACAGGTGTGTTTAAAGTGCTTCGAGCTGGACATGTATGATGATGTACTTCTCTGTTTATATTAGCTTCAATTTAAAACTTTAAACTAATATGCCGCAGCAGAGTCCACCAGTTCGGAATTTATACCTCTTAATTCCAAGATATGACTTGGCAAAGTGATTCTCAATTTTCTAGATCAAGAACTACACAAACCAGGCAATTCTCAAAAACCAAGAGACTGACTGAATTTGAGAGAAGTTAGTTAGAAAAGGGAAGGGGTAAACACAAATGCACAACATGTATATATTTTACATTGCTATGAAAACATAAACAAACACAACCACAACGTGTTCTAGTGCACCAGGAAAAGGTAAAAACATCAACGTAGACTCCTAACGGCCGAGCCTGCTTCCCGACTCCTGCCAGCAGCACAGAAGAAACAGGGGACCAAGAAAGGATGACTTCCTTCAGAAGCTGCTTCCAGGGCACAGAGGACTTCTGCCCAGGCCCTCAATCCCACCCATCGCCGGCCTTCACACCCAAACGCAAGGTTTCGGGCTCAGCCCAAGAGGGGAGGAGCGCGACGGGTGAGGGGCGGAAAGGTGGGCGCTAACCCGGCCGAGGTGACTAGTCGGGCTGGGAGAGCGAGCCCGGCCCCTCCCCGGCGCCTGCGCGGGGCCACCCAGGTCCCACCAGACACCCGCCCGCACACCTGTCTACCGTGCCAGGCCAGGGAGGTGCAGGCCACGACGCGAGGGCCGCGGGACCGTCGTCCACCGCCTGGAGGACCGACGCCGCCAACCCGGCCCGGGAAGAGCCCTGGGGGAGGAGGGCGCAGGCGGCCCCGAAGCACTCCCGGGGGCCGGACAGGTGACTCGACGGAACCGCGCCCAGCACTGAGAGCAGGTGGGCGCAGGGCGGGGGGCGGAGCCTGGGGGAGGGACGCGGCGCGAGGCGGAGGGGCGGGGGCGGGGAAGCGGTACAGGGGAGACCGCGAGGGCCGCGAGGGGGAAGGGGAGGGGAGGGACAGGCGGGCGGCAGGCTGGGAGGGGGCGGAGAGGGCGCTCACCGTGGACTCCCGCACTTGGCTGTGGAAGTGCTGCTCCCGCGCCGACACCTCGTCCTGCCCTTCCATCCTCCTTCATGCCCGCCGCCACGCCGCCCGCGTCCGCGCACTCCACCGCACCATCGCCTGCCGGCCCGAGGGGCTGCACGGCCGCCTTGCCGGCCGGGACGGGAGCAGCCTGCCGCTGCAGAGACCGCGACCAAGACACCGGGCGCTGCCTCAGCCGCCGCCTCAGAAGAAGCCGCTCGGGCTGCTGAGGGCGGGCGCCGCGCGAACCGGGGCGGGGCTGGGGTGGGGCTTGACGTCAGAGGAAGGCGCCGCGCGTCAGAGGAGCGCGCCGCGACGCCTGAGGCCTGAGGCTGAGGGGCGGGGCATGCCGGGCGGGGCTTGGCGGGCCACGCCTCCGGGGAGCGGTGGCCGGCGGGCGCAGGCGAATTTCCGCAGGGAGCACAGTGAGGAGCTAGCGGTTGGGGTCGGGTCTCCGGGCGCGTGTTCCCCCCGCGGTGAGGGTGAACTAACGGAGGTGGGCGGGCCGGCGCGCCGGGTTAGCAGGCGTTTATCCTGTATGGCCGCAGCAGTCAGCGTTCCTCACCAGCACGAGCCCCGCTTGCAGAGCCCTAGGCGGCGGCCAGCAGGAGGCCTCCCGCGGGAACTGTCACTCCGCCAAAGTAAGTAAAAGGTCGGAAACTGGTTGTTTCTGGACGTGCTTTGGGCGGAAACCCCGGAAACCTGGCTTCTCTGGGTCTGATAAGCGGTTGGGCTGCCGCTGGTCTTGGGCTTCCCCACCTGGAAAATGTAGATAGCCCTGAACGTGAGGCCCTTGCCAAATCCGCGGGCGGCCCAGTACTAGGGAGGTTACATGACCCTCCTGAGAGCCTCCATGACCCGTTACTTTGGGGACGGCCAAACATGCCACATACAGTATATAAGTCCCCTACCTACACATGAGTTACGTTGGAGAGCGTTAGCAAATCTAATTTGTTCGTTAAGTCCAAGAAGTTAGCCTAGGTACCCAACTAACACAACTGGCTCTTTACCGCTGCTGTTACGCTTGCTTCCGGACATCCTGGGCTTGAAATAAAGGTACTGTAGTACTGTACTCTACACAGTACTGTACAGTAGAGTACACAAAAGCACAACCACTTGCAGAGGATGCACGCACGTGACAATGTACGCCACACACGTGAACTACCTTACCTGATTGGACGTTCCAACACACGTTCACATCTTTGAAAGTTCACAACTTGAAGATTCATATGTAGGGGACTTACTGTAATTCACCCCGATTCTGCATTAAGTACTTTTTTGTTGTTTGAAATAAAAATGAATTTGAAGGAATATTTATCATTTTACTTTTGGATTTTGGGCGTATAAGAAAGTCACTTAAATTGCTATTGGCTGTGACGTTTGGCATCTCTGAGAATTCTTAGGATGTGAGAAAATCTACAAATTGCTTTCAAATTATTTTTATGATATATGTTAATTTAGATTTTGAAGTATCTTTTTGTGGTTTTGAATTAAAACTTTTTTCACGACTCCAACTTTTTTTTTCTATGGCCCCTGAAAAGCTTGTAGGCCTCCACATACTGTGCCTATAATGCCTTAGGCCAGAAAATGGTGGTGGGGGCTTGAGGAGAACATGAGGCTTGTTCTGAGCCAGTACTGCTGCTGCCATAGGCTGATAAGAATCCAGGAATAATTTTCAACTGGTTAAATTCAGTGTTCATCTCTATTTTTTAAAAGTCTCTGAACCATAAAGAACCTGGGAAAGATAAAGAAGTATCTGTTTTTCTGAACACCCAGCTTCTGAGAGCTGGGTTAAATACCTGCATGAAGTGACCTGGATAATTTCTGGGGTAATCTCTCCAAATCAGAGGGTAATGAGATCTGATTTTAAGATGTGACATTTAGACACATAATCCAGAAAGTCAATAAATATGGCATTTCTGATCTTTCTAACCCAACATTCTAGCCATCTAGATCTTTTTATTTTCTTTTATGCAGCTGTCTGTAAAGGTTCGCTCACCTTTGATCTTAGTTGTTTCCCTGTGTTTGGTACTTACAACACTTAGCCCAGGGTCGTAGACCTCAAAAATGCCCACAAGCTCTTCCCTGTACACTCAGCCCTTTGCCTTGTGGCTTTGCCCCTCCTCCCAGCAAGGAGTGGAGCCTATTTTCCACCCTTGAATCCGGGCCTGGACACGTGACTTGCTTTGGCCAAAGGGACATTAGAAAATACGAAGCTGTTGAGAAGTGCTTGTGCGTTAGGGCTTGCCCCTTCTCACGGACCCTGGGCACCCTCCAACTGCCATTGTGTAAAATCGTCCCACCCAAGCTGGTAAGGGGTGTCCCAGTTATCTCTGTCACCCCAGCTGACACCCTCTTTTCCGCACCCTCCTAAAACATGAATTCCCCCAAAACACAGTTCTTCCCCTCTGCTGAAAGCACTGCAGTGCAGTATTCTCATTACCTGTAGAAAAAATCAGACTCTTGAACTGGCATTCAAGACCTTGACTTTGCGGCCCCACCCTGCCCTTCCAGCTGTTCCCACTTCTCTCTCTAAAGAACCCTTTCCTGCAGGCTGGCTTCCTCCTCTCTCCAATCCCCTGGGCCTTCCCACTGCCAAGGCCCGGAACTTTTACCCATTCCATACCCTCTTCCTCCTCTTCAGAATCCGTGCTACCACTCTTTACTGTCCACACCAAGACCTTCCTTCTCCAAAAAGTCTTTCCTGGCAATTCCAGTCTCTTCATTCACTCATTCATTCAAAATCATGAACACACCGTGGAAAGAATACTGCTTCAGTCCCTGCTCTGGGGGCGCTTACAGGAGGAAAACAGAGAACGTACAGCCATCCACCTGACACTTGGCACACACGACCTTATATTTAACCTCAGCATTTCATGGATGTGTGTCTATCCAGTCAGAGTACAAACTCTTTAAGGTCTGGAGTATCTCTTCCTGCATCGTGTAAACCTCCATGTATTTCCTGCAATACCTTTTAGAATGCTTTGCCCAAAGGAGACAGTTTACGAGTATTTATTGGTCAATAGATTGGTTGCCCTGAGAAATTCCCCAAAGACTTCTTCAAACTTCAGTAAGTCTTCAGATTTCTGTACCAAGGTAGATAATTGTATGGACGTTGCCCGTGTGTGCAACATTACGACTCACGTGTCCACAAATGAGAATGCTGCTTGTTACTATGTACTCCAGTTTCACTATCACGACGTGTCTTTGAACCTGCCAAAATTCAGGATGGTTTCCTTCATTCCACTGGGCCTTGCTTTGATTCTCCTGATTACAATGAGATCAAAGTTTTGAGACATAAGGACATAGAGACCAATTTTTTTCTTGTCTTTATGCCCCATACAAAACCAAGCCAAGCAATGTTCACATGTAAGCTGAATTCCTTCCAGCCTCTATTAAAGGGCTTCTTTTTTTCCTTTATCCAGATACTCACAGCAAGAGAGATAAACAAGCAAAAGTCTAGAAACAAGCCAGCTGTCCATCTACAGTGGAAAGCGTAAACAAATTGTGATGTGTTCACGTACTGGAATTTTACCCTGGCGTGAAAAATCCACGAACCACAGCTGCAAGCAACAATATGGGTGAGTCTTTACAGCAGCACTGAGCAAAAAAAAGGTCACAGAAGAATACATACAGTATGATTCCACTTACACAAAGTTCAAAGCCATGCAGAACTAAACAGGATATTACTTAGGGATTCAAACGTGTGGTAGAATTATAAAGAAGAGCAGTGGTAAACCTCTAAGAAGGAAGGTCAGAGGAGAGATTGGGCAGAGGCATTCGGAGGGCTGCAAAGGGAGTGATAACGCTCGTTTTTTACACGTGTGGGGTGGGGACAGGGGTCACAGCGCCTTGTTACATTGTTGTTTATGCATCGTATATGTTGCGTAAACTATGTCTATTCACTATTTAAATAAAGGAATTGTTTTCAGAGGCACCACTCTTAGTCTGGTAGCCTAAACTGTGGGTTCTCTGCCTCAGCTTGACCCCTTGCTAAAGGGAGCATCTTAGAGTGGAGTCAACACCAAGCAAAGATTCTGGAAACCAGGTTCCAGCTCTGCCAGGTGTGGCCTTTTTTTTTTTTTTTAATTTGTTTTTTTTATTTTTATTGATTTTTGTCCGCATTAGGTCTCTGTTGTGCAGGCTTTCTCTAGTTGCGGCGAGTGGAGGCTACTCTTTGTTGCAGTGCATGGGCTTCTCATTGCAGTGGCTTTTCTTGTGGAGCACGGGTTCTAGGCGCGCGGGCTTCAGTAGTTGTGGCTCGCGGGCTCTAGAACACAGGCTCAGTAGTTGTGGCACACGGGCTTAGTTGCTCCGCAGCATGTGGGATCTTCTCGGACCAGGGCTCGAACCCGCGTCCCCTGCATTGGCAGGCGGATTCTTAACCACTGCGCCACCAGGGAAGCCCAGGTGTGGCCTTTTGAGCCTCGCTTCAGTTACTGATGCCTAAGGTCCTTTCAAAACTCTGTTTATGGCCTTAAGAGTTAATTTGGAAACTTTCCACACAGCCCTGTGTTTCGGCTGGAGTTTTCACGGGTCAGAGGAAGAAGAGAATGGGCATCGGTTGCTTGGCTCCAAACCCGAGCGTCATCCTGAATTGCACGCCGCCCCTCACACCCCAAAGCCCACCCATCACCAAGAATTGTCACCTCTCCCACCAAAGCACGTCTCAGGTCAGCCACTTCTCACGGCCCCACTGCTACCTCCTGGCCAGAGCCACCCTCAAGTGGCCTGAGCCATCTCCCCACATCCCCTCTTCCCAGCCCCTCGTCTGCCCCCCACCAGTCCAGCCCAAGAGATAATAAGCACGGAAGTCAGACTTCTCCCTCCCACCCCCCCCCG
>NC_041218.1:1620536-1648226 GCF_002837175.3 Physeter macrocephalus | reverse complement strand
GCCCCCCCCCCAGCTTCCCATCTCTCTTAGACTCAAACCCTAACCTCTCACGGAGACCTGCAGGGACCCCGGACCCTGCCCTGCCCACCTCCTCAGCCTCCTACCACAGCCCCACTGCCTGTGCCCTTCTGTCCGCTTGGCCCAGAATGCGCTTCCCCTGGGTCACAACTGCCCCCTTGTCACTTACACCGCAGCATGAATGTTATCAACGCGGAGAGGCCATCGGAGACCAACCCAGGTGCTTGCTCAGTTCACCTTGTTTTATTTTCCTCAAAACAGGACCACTCAAATTATTTCTGTATGGGTTTGTTTTCTGTCCAGTCTAATTTGTCTGGTTCACTATTTTCCAACACCAAGCACAGTGCCTGGCAAGTATTAGGAGCTCAGTAAATCTTTCTTAGATAAAGAACTAAATGTGTGAAAGAGAGAGAGAGAGAGAGGGTGGTGGGAACTAGCTTTTCTAGAATAACCAGTACATTCCAGGGGTCTCACGTGCATTATGTAATTTAACCGTCACAATAACTCTGTGAAGTAGGTATTGTCGGCTCCATTTCACCATTGATGACACTGAGGAGAGGGTAAGCGACCTCACCTAGTTCACGTAGTCCACATTCGAACCCAGATCCACCTGACTCACTAACTCCTGTCCTTTCCACAGTACTGTTGCCCCTTGCCACGCAATAAAACCACAACCTGGCTTCATCGTGGGTGACACAGAGGAAAACTCCCACGTCCCTCTGTTGGACATTCTGCCCTAACCACTCACCTCCCCTTCCCCCAAAATTATCCTGCCCTCATTTGTGTGCCTGAGTATGTGCTCAAGCACACTGGTAAGTACAGGCTCCCCCTGCCCCTGGGTCTGCAGGAGTGGTGTAGTGGTCAGGGCTCTCCAGAGGAAGAGGGCAATGGGGGATACAGAGAGACAGACACAAAAGATAGGTAGACAGACAGACAGACAGGCAGACACAATATGGTTTCTAATTCCATTCTCTAATAAAGAGCCAAGGCTCCTTGGGAGGTGGCTGATTCTAGGGCTGGGGCAAGAAATTTACAAGATGAGCCTGGAGCATCTTGTTGTGCCAGAAAATAGGAAAGTGATCAAGGGAATTCCCCTGCGGTCCAGTGGTTGGGACTCAGCGCTCTCACTGCCAGGGCCCAGGGTTTGATCCCTGGTCAGGGAACTAAGATCCCACAAGTCTCACGGTGCTGCAAAAAAAAAAAAAAAAAAAAAAAAGTGATCAAAAACCAAAATGATGAAGGTATAGGGGTATGACAGGGGGACACAGGCGCCAACCTGAACGAGTTCCCAATGGCCAAAGCAAAAATAATGGGAACATCAAAATAAATAGCAAAGTATTGGGTTAGAATTAAAGTATAGAGTAAATATTCATGAGTCAATACTGATATAAACAAATATTAATTTAGGTAAATTCTCCCCCACAAAAAAGTGGAGCTTACCTCCACACCCCTGAGTGTCGCTAGACTTAGTGACCTGCACCCAAAGAACAGACAAGAGAAAGAAAAGTAAAGTAACTGTGGTGGAGAAACCTGGGGGTCAGTGTGAGTGCCGTCAGAGGCGAGTCACGTTGACAGCGTGCACCTTTGATGTGGGGTGATGAGAACGGCCCTTCACCCATGAGGCCTTTCTCCCAAAACGCACACCCTCAGTCCAACCATGAGGAAAATGTCAGACAGACTCACATTGAACGGCATTCTACAGAATACCAGACCAGTACTCCCCAAAGTCGTCAAGGTCATCAAAAACAAGGGGAGTCTGGGAAATTATCGCGGGCCTTAGAGGAGGCTAAGTATAATAATGTGTCAACATTAGTTCATTGGTTGTGATAAATGTACCGTAAGTAAGAGGAAGACAGCGAGGGAGCCTGGGTACGGAGAACACAGGAACTCTTACTCTCTTTGCAACTTTTCTGTAAATCAAAAATTTAAAGTTTAGTCTTTAAAAAGGAAGAGAAAGAATACCAGGTACTTTGCAAAATCTCCAGGAGGACCAGAGAGCCAGACTTGAAGGAAAGATGCCCCAGTCAAGAGCTGGTCCCTTGAAGACACCAGTGCACCATTTCTGAGTGTAGACACACAGCCCATCCATGGCTTATCTGACGCTGGTCACTTCTAAGACTTCTCCTATCTGGACCCTGGATGTGGCTAATTGGCAGAGCCTGGGTCATGAGCACCCACCTGAGCTGCAAAGGAAGTGAGTGCTATTTTCCACCTCTTGCATGGGGTAGACTCCCTGCTTCATAGGATGGGGGATTCCCTTGACGTAGGAAGGGGCTTCAAATATTGTTCAATCAAAAGAAATTATACGGTCCAAATACAAAGTTCTCTGATGACCCAGCATAATACAAGCATAAAATCTACACTCTAAAGAAACAAATGGGCTTTAGAATTTTGGTCAGTGATGTGCCGGAGACCCCAGGCACTGGCTTGTGAAAGCAAGTTGTTAATTTTTAGGAATTTTGCAAAGCCAGTTGTTAAACACAACACTATTTAAAACTAAATTACATAAACTTACACTTAATTAAACTATATTTTTTAAAGGTAAAAACTACTGAAAATCCATCATGTCTAATTATTTTATTATACTTTCCTTGAGTCTACTTACGTGTCCTTTACAACAATGTGCTGCTCCTTGTTCAGTGACCTCACACTGGTAGCTGAGATCGGCCGTGCTGGGAGCATTTACACCATGGAAATCAGCAAATGCTGCAAATCAGGGCCCTTTCCCTCCCCCTTGTAGAGCTGGTTATTAGATACAGCATACCAGTGGAGCCAGCAAAGATTTTAGAAAGAGCCTAAAATGAAGATTTTCCTTATTATGGGCTGAAGTCAAACAACAGATGATCAGAGTTGGCATCCTTTCATGGAAACTGAGCGAGACTCTGGCCTGCTGGAGGTCATCCCAAGTGTCTGGAGAGCTGGACCAAGGGGGCTCCTGAAGGGGAAACAGGATTTTTCTCAAGAAAACAATTCTAAATCTGTGAAAGTAAATCAAAGTTTAGAAACATCCTTTACTCCGTGCTAATGAAACACTGGCAGTTTGTATATTTGTTGGTGTTTTAAAGGGGCAGAAAAAAGCCATTATTCCCTAATGCAGGAGGGATAGCATGCATGGGTCCAGGTTCAGGGAGGGGATAGAGGTGCTGGTCTGTGTCTGTTCATTTCCTGGGGCCACCATAACAGAGTACCCCAGACTGGACAGCTTAAGCAACAGAAATTTATCTTCTCACAATTCTGGAGGCTGGAAGTCTGAGATCAAAGTGTGGACAGGGTCATTGCTCCTGAGGCCTGTCTCCTTGACACGCAGATGGCTGTCTTCTCCCCATGTCCTCATACAGCCGTCCCTCTATGTGTGTCTGTGTCCTGATCTCCTCTTCTTATAAGGACACTGGTCACATTGGATCAGGGCCCACCCATGACCTCATTTAACTTAATCACCTCTTTAAAGACCCATCGCCAAATGCAGTAACATTCTGAAATACTGGGGATTAGCAGTTCAACATGTGAAGTTAGGGGGACACAGCTCTGCACAGGGAGCATGTGGAAGTCTATTCCAATTGCACTCTTCTCTCAGGGAAATAAACAGCAAGGTCAGCCGCCAGAGGGAAGAGTGCGGAGTAGTGTTTGAGGTCCTGGGAGAGAAAAGGTGGGGTCGTACAGGAGTGGGTGGGGGAAACACGTGTGACCTCTAAGCAGCACTAGGCTCCAGTCAAAGCCCAGGCACCAGGCCTCTGCTTCTGACCACGGACGCTGCTCCGTGATCCCTGGCCCAGC
The DNA here is from genome assembly GCF_002837175.3 of Physeter macrocephalus. Taxonomy (NCBI): domain Eukaryota; kingdom Metazoa; phylum Chordata; class Mammalia; order Artiodactyla; family Physeteridae; genus Physeter; species Physeter macrocephalus. The sequence continues at coordinate 1,644,434 of NC_041218.1, read as the reverse complement.
TCAGCAGCGTGGTGCCTTGGAGGCTTGGCCTGACCTCTTGTGAACATCCTCAGATGAACTGAGAGTTTGGTAATTAGATGGGAGGGTGGTTAGGAATGTGGTCTCCAATCTCGGAGTCCTGGGTTAGAATGTCAGCTTCACCACGTCTAGGTTTCAGGACCATGGACAGGTCACTTACCTGCTGTGCCTTTTCCCTCATCTGTAAATGGAAATAAAGATGCTTGCCTGATATGGTTATTCTAATTAAATGACACATCCATAAAGTGCAAGGACACAGTAAAAGTTAGTTTTCATCATCACACCATTATTTGAAAAGCCAGAATCTAAGCATGGCTTGTGTGACATTTACACATTGGGTTATATATCAATGTTTATGAAATACAAGTTTCTAAGAAATTCATAGCAAACTTGTAACTTTTACACAGGAGATTAAAGACTGAAAGAATGCTTTAAATGCATGAAAGGAGCTTTAATTTGCCAAGAAATTGTGTGGCTGTAGTATCCATAGGAGTTGAGACTTGCAAGGAGGAATCAGAGGAAAGGGATGTGGACCTGTAATTAGCTAGGGGGAAATTACAGGGAAACATGGGAATTTAAATCCACAGCTAAAAATAGCAGCAGCATCCTCCACTTCCTCTTCAGCCTTTGGTGTCAGTTTCTGATTTTAACAAGATTTCATCTTAGGTTAATTGTGTGAATTTCACCATCCCTGGCTAACTCTCCTTGAAGTATAAATAAAGAGATGATCAAGCGTCTGCTACTAGAAGAAAAGAGAGAAGAGGTATGAATAATTCCTGTGTATTGAGGATTTGGCCTTCTTCACCCAGTGTGCTGTTGGCTTAGTTTAGTGTGTACCCTCGGGCCCCCTACCCTGTACACAATAACCATCTGACAGCCACGGGAAAGATGGACCCCAGGAATTCCAAGATAAGAGACTTGCACAGACATCTTTAAAGTTCCCTCCCCCGCCCAGGCAGTGTAGACACAAAAACACCTTATCTCTGACTGAGAGGAAGCAACGTTTCCCACCCAGGACCCCGCTGAATGCCAGGAAGTGAAGCAGGAAGAACACGTGGCCGCTTGTGGCAGGCGATCCAGGAAGGAGAGGGGGCGCACAGAGGCCCAAGGAGAGGACAGGATGCATCCGCGGGCGCACGGCAGACTCCGCCTTGTTATGAAAGCCTAATGGCCTGAGCAACTCCAGCCCCATTAAACGTCTGCCGGCCGAGGACAGGAGCAGGCCTCAGCGTGCGGTTCTGGCTGTAAAGGTCCTGCGCCGGCCTTGGCACAGGTCATGGCGAGGAAGCTGCCTGGTTGGGGGATGTTCCGACTGGACAACCGGTTCATAAACTGCCCGAGGAGAGGGCACTGAGAGCTTTGGGAAATGGATGCTGAACTTTCAGCACTTTCTACACTAGCTTTTAAATTGCACCTTCTAAAGAGGAAAAAGATGGAAACATGAGGAAGCCACACTTAGGAAGGCAGTCCTTCTCCACTGGCCCTCAGGTCCTTCTCTGGGTGCACCCAGTGGGGTAAAGGTTTCTAGCCATTCCTCCAGTTTTTTCTACTCATAAATGTGTTTTTTAATTACACAGTTGAGATCTATTTTGCTACTTGATATTTTTATTTAACAGTGTATCTTGGCTATCTTACATGTACAGATCTATTCCATTCTTCTCACCACTTAGTCATCCATTGATTAACTAGTCCTTATTGCATGTATTTAACCAGTCGCATGTGGCTAGACATTCAGATTGTTCAGTTTTTTTTTGTTTTGTATTCCTATGTAAATGATGTTGTGCATAGATCCTTGTACATATTTATTTGCATACGTGTACAAGTCTTGGAGGCCATCACCCACCTCCCACTTGGGAGTTTCCAGATAAGGTCAAAGCAGCCCAGATGCTTTTGGAAAAGGCTACTTCATGCCCAGGCCCCCTCCCAGCAAAGGGTTATAAGGGGGACCGAGCGGGGACAGAGCCAGAGCTGCCTGGAAGGGGGGTGGGTTGCATCCTGAGTCCCCACTTGCCACCAAGCCTGGGTGGGGAGACAGTGCCTGTAGCACATCAGGGAATTCACCAGGAGAACGCAGACCTCGCCCAGGCCCTGACCAAGCCCTGGGACAGGCCCCATGAGGACAACTGACATCAGCAGCCTGGGAGCTAGACTCTCCCCTTGCCGCTGAGATTTAACCCCTGAGAGCCCAGACCCAGAAGTGAGCAGGTGCAGGTGCGAAGGGCTGGGTTCAGGGCTGAGTCCATTGAGAGTGTCCTCTTGTCCCCACTCTGTGCTTTCCTGGTTACTCTCAAATGTTTGGTTTTCCAGATCAACTTTGATATCATTTGTTATTACCTCCGAACCCCCCAAATCCTCTTGGTCTTCAGCTGGAATTGAGTTATGGGAGAACGGACATTTTTTACAACATTTGAGTCTTCCTGTCCAAAACAAGGAATATCTTCGTCTGTATCTAAGTGAACTGACATCTTTCTATCAGCTCTTGGCTCTGGGGTTGCAAGCCACACATGGGGGCCAGAAATATGTGAAGTTTCTCTAAGACTCCTCCCTCTCTCCAGGCTTGTCTGCCCCAGGGCAGATCACGCCCAAGGAGGCAGCCTTTCTACACAGTTAGCCCAGGTTCACTGTCACGGTAGATGCCTCCTTGAAGAGCCAGCTCCAAGCGGTCGGCTGTAACCTCACCGGCACCAGGCGGTTCCTCTACCAAATGTTACTTAAGGAGCTGGAAGGGCTGATCTGTGCAGCCTGTAAACCTTGACAGAAATATCTTGGTCACCTTTATGGGCTCCCAGGCAGCGGCATTCCTAAACATCCTGCTACTAATGTTCCTCTTTTACAGCATTTTTAAACCAATTTTCAAGTGAGTGTCATAAAATCACTCTATCCAGGAAGTCAGCCCCATAATCTCCAGGACATAAACTTTAAAAGCAAGATGTAAAATGCCAATGGGACGCCCTGACATGCCTCCACTCTGTGCTCAGGTGTGAGTTTATTAGCACAGCATTAGGCCGTAAAGGTCCACTTCAGGGAGAAGACTGAAAGCACACTGGTTGTAGGTGGGGCCTGTCAGGTGGTGAGAAACTGATCTGGGAGGACAGAAAAATTACTCCAATGTCAGCAGCGCTTGCTAATTTCCAAAGTGTTTACCTTCTGGGGGGGTTTCTATGACTAAAACATTGAGACACACACACACACACAATACACACAACAGCCTGAGTGGGACCTCCCCAGCGGTCCAGTGGTTAAGACTCCGCACTTCCAATGCAGGGGGCAAGGGTTCCATGCCTGGCCAGGGAACTAAGATCCCGCATGCTGCGGCCAAAAAACTAAAAAAAATTAAAAATTATTTTAAAGATTAAAAAAAATTAAAAAACAGCCAGAGACCCTCATGTTGCATCGTGTTTTATTGTGTCGTGCGGCGCAGTAGAAGTTCTCACTGTCGTTGTCTTTTTGTGTATTTGTCTCCCTTATTGTCAGTTCTCTAAGGGCAGGGCCCACGCCTGCAATTTCCCTCTCTGGCACCTGACACTGTTCTCACAGAGCTTCTCCGGACAGGCTTGCTGTCAACGATGACCCAGAGGTCACAGCCGGGAACGGGCTCGTAGAGGCGCCTGTTTGTCCCTGCGTCAAGAAATCTTCGAATGAGGCAGAAGTTCAACGCAAGAACCAAACACAAGCGTTACTTTGGAAAACACTTCATTAACCTGATGTTTGCCTGATGGGAGCCGTGTGTGCCTGGGCTTGAGTGTCACAGAACATTAGCAGCGGTTGGGGTCCCTCTCCCCGACCTAGGCTGGGCGCCTTGGCTGGAGGCTTGAGCCTCACCCCACCCCACCCCCCTCGCTGTTTGTCCTGCTCGGGAAGGGGAGTTCTGAGGAGGAGGCCGGGCAGGGCTAGGGGGCAGCAGTGGCACATGAAACACACCTGAAAGCGTGCCAGTGGCTGCACACTCTCCCAGGTCCCCACAGGGCTCCTCTGATTGGTTCTTCCTGCCACTGGGCCCTCAGAGCCACCAATCTCTCTCCATGCCGGGGTCCCAGGTTTTGAGCATAGGAGCCCATCACAAATCACAGGACTGGCATATTTTGCACCAAAGGTGATGCTATTTATCCTACTTATCTTGAACTGAATTTTTCCTTTATCATGGACTTAGCCCGGATCTTAGGGCAATATCTTTTAGTGGAATCAACTGACAATGTTACAGAAGAAGAAACAGGCTGAGAGAGGATAACGCTCCACGGTCTGACTCCTGGTTCCTCCTTTACATCTCATAGATTTCCCCAATGTGAGAAAAGCATAATAAACTATGGTCGTTCACTGCAGAATGGGCCTTAAAATGAGAATCTATCCTAATTTATTAGTACTTCCCAAACTGGACCTAAAAATTTTATCACTAATAATGTTTTATTTTTATGGGTATTTTGTAGCTCACAAAGCACATGTTATCCATTATTTAAATTCACAGTAACCCAACAAGATAAACTAGGGTTGTCATCCCTTTTTAACAGATGAGGAAACTGAAATATAATGAAGTAAAATAACATACCCAGTCTTGCACAGTTAGTAAACCACAGAGGCAATTCCAACCTTCAGATCTCTGTTCCAAGTCCAAAGCTCTCTCTCCCGCTCTACGGAGCCATCCCAGGAGAAGGGATGAGTTATAGATAGGGATAGAGATACAGTTACAGTGTGGACAGATGCAGATGTAGAACAATCATAGCTACAGATGTGGGTAGAGATGTTAGAGATGTAGTTACGGTTTTGCTATGGATGTGAATATAGATGTGGTTATGGATGTAGGGGTAGATATATAGTTATAGAGAGACATAGAGATGGAGAAGGAGATGCAGATGGGGATGGAGATGGAGATGGAGAAGGAGATGCAGATGGGGATGGAGATGGAGATGGAGAAGGAGATGCAGATGGGGATGGAGATGGAGATGGAGAAGGAGATGCAGATGGGGATGGAGATGGAGATGGAGAAGGAGTAGAGAGACATAGAGATGGATATATAGTTATAGAGAGACATAGAGATGGAGATGGAGAAGGAGATGCAGATGGGGATGGAGATGGGGATGGAGATGGAGATGGAGAAGGAGATGCAGATGGGGATGGAGATGGAGAAGGAGATGGAGATGGAAATGGAGAAGGAGATGCAGATGGGGATGGAGATGGAGAAGGAGATGCAGATGGGGATGGGGATGGAGATAGAGATATGAAATGGCCCTTGAGCTAGCCGAATTAAAATTCTAATATGCAGCTAGAAACGCTGGGTCTAGATACTCTAGCTTCCGGCCATTCCCTTCTGTTCACAGAATATCTTATTTAAGGGAGATGATGCCATAGAAATGTCTGCCAAGCTGGAGAGTTCTGGGACTGCTGGTTCCGTGTACTGAAAGGGATGATAAAATTTCCCTTTCTCTTGTTCATCAAAATTAGCCTTTAGGACTTCCCTGGTGGCATAGTGGTTAAGAATCCACCTGCCAATGCAGGGGACAGAGGTTAGATCCCTGGTCTGGGAAGATTCCACATGCTGCGGAGCAACTAAGCCCGGGCGCCACAACTGCTGAGCCCACGGGCGGCAACTACTGAAGCCCACGTGCCTAGAGCCCGTGCTCTGCAACAAGAGAAGCCACCGCACTGAGAAGACCGTGTACTACAACAAAGAGTAGCCCCCGCTCACCACAACTAGAGAAAGACCATGCGCAGCAATGTGCAGGGGACAGAGGTTAGATCCCTGGTCTGGGAAGATCCCACATGCTGCGGAGCAACTAAGCCCGGGCGCCACAACTGCTGAGCCCATGGGCGGCAACTACTGAAGCCCACGTGCCTAGAGCCCGTGCTCTGCAACAAGAGAAGCCACCGCACTGAGAAGACCGTGTACTACAACAAAGAGTAGCCCCCGCTCACCACAACTAGAGAAAGACCATGCGCAGCAATGAAGACCCAACACAGCCTAAATAAATAAATAAATAAATAAATAAATAAATAAATATCAGCCTTTAATATATTTAGAAATTTTGAAGCTCCCTGGGACAGTCTGGGATATTAGTTTATATATAGTCCTACTTTGTCTTTATATATTTGAAAAATAAAAGGTGAAACTCAAAGGAAAAAATGAACAGTAAAAATATTTGTTGTATTTTTTACTATTATAAAATTAAATTATATTTTAAGAGTTCCAATATATTTCTAACTGTGGTAGATTTTAAGGTAATTATATGTCTCTTCGGTAATATATTTGCTATCAACTTATTGCATAAAAGGATTGCTTGCGAATCCAAGATTATTTTCAGATTTATAGCCCTTTCAAGTGAAAAGGGGCTTTTTCAGGAGTACTTCTGATTTCCAGTTTCTGGTGAATTTTCCATTTGCCATCAATAATGCTCCCTGCGGAAATCCCCCTTCATGTAAATCGAGCCTGACGTTCCTATAATGCACAGTGCAAAAGAGCGCTCTCAGGGCAGGAATAACGCATGTGAATTACGTCAGGCCACCGTGCAGAAACCGTTCATCCCACAATTTATGAATGCACATGCTCCCAAAACATGTTTTGGTATTCTAAAGAGATGTACGTGTTTTTATATTCATTGGCTATCTTGATAAATGTTGACGTTCTCATCAGCACAGCAAAAAGTGCTGATTTGAAAAGATATTTTTGTCATCATTTTTTGGCCTACCTCTAATGTTTATTACTCACATGATCAAAATTGTATGGCTCTATTACCCAGTCTAATGTTGTTTTTGTTGTTTTGATTTTTCCAAAGTAAAGTCTTTGTGAAAGGCATCAGTTGAAACCTCAGAGTTTGGCTTTCTCTGCAGGTGTGCTGGGGACCTCAGTGTCCATGTGCCTCAGCTGCCTGGGCTCAGTCTGTCCAGGAGGGATTTGGAAAGGACCTAGGTAAGTAGCAGAGATACAGTTAAAGATGCTATAGTATATCATGTTATGTTGTGTTACTTTACATTGCCTTATATTAATTACACTGTGTTATATTACAGTTGTGTTGTGCTGTGTTGCATTAAGTTGCTCATACTATATATCATACCATGTTCTTACATTATATTGTTTTAGACTATAGAGCTATGGTTGCAAGGCAGAAAAAGAATAATTTTGTCTGAATTGAGGATGGAGTTAGTGTTTGTGCTGAATGATACCCTGTCACACTGTCCGCATTCCCTGGATAAGTGCTATTCTCTTCACTTTCTGTCCTATGACTTGATCATTAAAGTCTGGGTTTGGATTTGTTTTTTTGGTGGTTTTGAAAATTAAAGGCTGAGAACTCACTTACCCAGCCTCCTGTCTTCACGTAGAGGGGCTGTGTGTGTGTGTGTGTGTGTGTGTGTTCCTGAAGATGTCAGGGGCTGGGATTCTGTAATGTACCTCAGGGACCAGTTCTCCTATCTGCACCCCTGAGTCATCAGCCTTCATTCACACAAACGTAGAAGCTGGCGGACGCTCTGACTTCCCCTCCAAGGCTGCCCACTCAGTGCTTCTCACAAGGATGTCTGTCTTGCTTTTTGAAAATTAAAGGCTGAGAACTCACTTACCCAGCCTCCTGTCTTCACGTAGAGGGGCTGTGTGTGTGTGTGTGTGTGTGTTCCTGAAGATGTCAGGGGCTGGGATTCTGTAATGTACCTCAGGGACCAGTTCTCCTATCTGCACCCCTGAGTCATCAGCCTTCATTCACACAAACGTAGAAGCTGGCGGACGCTCTGACTTCCCCTCCAAGGCTGCCCACTCAGTGCTTCTCACAAGGATGTCTGTCTTGCTTAGCTCCTGGCCAGTGTCTGGGAGTGGAATGTAGTCTGTTATTTGAATAACAATTAAAAGAAAAAGCATGCAAATAGATGTGTAACATTAAGTAAGGAATTATTTTTGAAAGATACTTAGTCACCTTCTTATAGTTAGGTCATTGAAAAGAAACCATTATTCTTTTTGTGAAAGATTGCTCCAGAAGCATTAGAAATCCAAGTAGGCGTAAATCGATTAATTTTCAAAATTTGCAGGGATGAACTTTATTCTGAAATCATGAACGTTCTCTTCTAATTAAATTCAAGTATGGTTAACTCCTTTCAGACATATTACAATAATAAATAGTAGACTGGGGCGGTGGTGGTGAATATCCTTGATCCCTGTAAATAATTAGATTGGTTGGCTAATAGAGCATAATGTCTAACACTGTAAAAATCCCAACCTTCTACATCTGTCTCATTAGCAAAAATAAATAGGTTTGTGTTAGGCCCACAGACTAATGCAGGAACCCAGTATTGTTCCAGGACCTGCCAAAGGAGGGGAGGACTCTTGCTGGCAGTGGGTATCAACATGGTTTCCTCTTCCTACAGAGAGAGTGGGATGTGATTAGATTAGCAGCTCTCACAGCCACACTGCTAGTCGGTAACAGCCGAGGGGCGGAGACAGGAACCGGTTCTCTCTAGGGGGCCCCAGGGGCATGGCAAAGAGCTTCTTTCTGCTTTGCAGAGATGGGTGATGAGGGTCCAGTGAGATGCCAGTGGTCAGTGTGAACGTAGCGGGCAGTGTGAACGTGGCGACAGCCCAGCCAGACCCCCCTTCAGTGCTTCCCCAGACATAGCCAGGCCCCTCACTCTTCCCTCAGGGTGTTTACAGAGTCACACTGACATTCTTCCATCCATGAATGCTTGCCGAGGAGGAGAATCAAGCTTGCACTGTGGGCCACGTTTGCACTTGTCTGATCCACACTAGGAAATTGTTGTCCATCCTTTGTGTTCTAAGCAGGGTGACCTGATATCTTGTTTGGGGGTGAAGAAGACTTCTACAATCACCCTCTTCTCTTCCTTTTTAGTTTCATCCATTCAGTTCACCAGTATTGACCTTCTCTGTGCTCAGCACTATTCTAGGCACTGAGAATATTTGCATAAATAAAGTTGATAAGTACATACATAAATACAGAACAATACTTACAGCCCTCAGCTGTCCTATGCTTATAATTTAGGAGAGAGACAAATGTAATTGATAATTATAATTAATAACTTAATCAATTAAGTAACAGGTAATGATTGATAAATCCTGTATTGAGAATTAAAATATGATCTTTTAGATAAAGAGCAGATTAGGTCTAGAAAGACCCAAAGGAGAACTCTGAAAGGTGGGAAGAGAAAAGTGGATCGGTTAGGGGCCCAGGCTGGAGGGGTACCAAGGCAGGGGGCATCACACAACCCCCGACCAGCATCACAGGGGAACGGGCCGGGCATCTCCTGACCCGCAGCCCTGAACAGAAGGTGGGGCAGGTAGGCTCATCCCTCCTCCAGGTCCAGTAGGAGTTCTGCCCCCTGACAAGACCAGGTGACCCAGCAGCATCAGCAGAGGACTGACCAAAAGTGGCCCTCCCTCACCTAGAAAAGCTGGACGACCAGGGGCTCCAGGTGAGGAACCCACCATCTGGCCCAGGAAACACTCCAGGCTCTGGGGCTGGGAACTCTCCCTGCTGGAAGGCATCAGGTGGTCTGGCCTGGGCAAGATGCCCCCACCCCCTTAGGTGGCACCAGCAGGGACCAGGGGGAGCCCCACCAGCACCAGATAAGAAGCAGACTGAACACTCCAAGCACTAAAACTGCCATTAGAACCACAGCCCAAGGAAGCAGGCCAAGAAGTATACGCTAAACCTAAATGGGGTGACCGCCTGCTGAAATAAAAGATCCAAATTGCACTGAGTCTCCTGATATAATAGCTGCAACATCCAGGATACAATCGAAAATTGCATGTCATTCCGAGAACTAGGAATATCACAACCAGAGTGGGAAAAGACGATCAACCAATATCAACACCAAGAGCAGATCAGATGTTGGAATCATCAAAAAGGGTTTTAAAGTAGCTGTGAACAAAAATGCGTCAGTGAGTAATTACAGATTCTCTGAAAACAAAAAAGTAGAAACCTCAGCAGAGAAATAGACATTATTTAAAAAAAAAAAAGAAAGAAAGAAAGAAAATTATAGAACTGAAAACTACAATAACCAAAATAGAAAACTCACTGGACACACTCAGGGGTGGAGCAGGGATGGCAAAGGCTACAATCAGTGACCTTGAGGTCAGATCAGCAGAATCTACACAATCTCAATAACAGAGAGAATAGACTGAAAAATAAATGCACAGAGCTTCAGGGACCTGTGGGACTATAACAAAAGATCCCACACTCACAGCATCAGAGTCCCAGAAGAAGAGGAAAATAGTAGCGCTGAAAGAGGAGTCCACGAAATAACAGCTGAAAAAATGTGAAATTTGGTAAAAGGCATAAACCTACAGATTCAAGAAACTGAGCTTATCCTAAGCAGTATAAACCCAAAGAAATCCATCCAAGACACATCATAATTAAACTTCGGGAAACTAAAGACAAAGAAAAAAAAATCGTGAAAGACAAATTACTGATAGATGAACACCAATTCGAATGACAACAGATTTGTCACTGAAAACCCCAGAGGCCAGAGGAAAAGGCATGACATTTGTCCAGTGCTGAAAAAATGACTTGTGAGCCACAAATTCTATAGCCTCAGTGAAAGTATCCTTCAGGAATAAAGGGAAAGTAAAGACATTCTCAGAAATAAAAAAAACTAAAAGAATTTGTCACTAACAGACCTACCCTTCAAGCATGGCTAAAGGAAGTTCTTCAAACATTAAGGTAATGACAAAAGAAGGAATCTTGGAGCATCAGGAAGGAAGAAGGAAGGACAGAAAGAGCAGAAATAGGGGTCAGTGCAACAGGCTTCCTTTTCCTCATGAGTTTTCAAAGTCATGGTTGATGATTGCAACAAAAATTGTGACACTGTTCAATACCCAGGACCAGGATGTTTAACAGTGGAACCTAAATGGAAGTGCAGTTTCCACACTTCACCTCCGGTGGGAAAATGGGCCACGACATCACAGACACTCCCTGAGTGCTCATCAGAAGAAGCTGAGCTGGTGCGATCACATGGCAAGCAGTTACCAAATTGGGGGAAAACATGTTGAAATCTGCATTATTCCCACTAAGACCCGATGCTCAGTTGACCCATACTTAAAATGTGAGTATTCACAGGTGAATGCAGAAAAATCCCTCTTGCTTATCCTTCCTCTTGTTCAACATTAGTCAAACCTGCTAACGCACACATTTCCTCATCAGATTACAGAGACGGTGCGTTGGATCACGACGGCTGCCTGTGTTTGCTGTCGTGATTTTAAGACTATTACATAAAAAGCCATCGTTCTCTAGCACACACACCCAAAAGGTCTTATTTGGCATTGAAAGTGGTCTGTGATTTTCTGCTTTACCTGGAGCATCGCCTCCATTATTCATTTTATTCCAATAACGGTAGCATTGCTGCCATCTGAAAAGAGAATGCACTCTGCTAAACTGGCAACCAAGAAGCAGAGACATAGCAACAAAAGAGAGAACGGAAAAGGAGATGCTAACAGAAAACAGGGACCAGAAGGGCAGCCCTGAAGATGAGGGTCCTGGCTCCTGAGACCCTCGGGAGGGCAGGGGCAGGGAGGTGACAAGCCCCTGCCCTCCCCTAGGAGCTGGGGACTGGGGTGCTCTCTCTGCATGTGACCTCTCTACTCACCTCCTCAGATTACGGATTGGCCATTTAGGGGTGTTCTTCCTTGAAGAACACCTCTTCCTTGAAGAGGCAACATAGGAGGGGATCCTGGTGAGGCTGGCATGGTCTCAACCCCTCCATTTCTGGTCACCCCACTTCTGCCGAGGTCCGGGCTTCCGTGTATCCCCTGACGTGACAGTTTAGGGGGTCCCTGCAGCGTGAGCTCTTTCCCTCCAGTAGGACCCACATGCCCCCGACCCCCACCCCCAGGCCTTTACCTGGGTCTCTCTGGGCCACCTGTTTCTACATCCTGCCTCTCCCTCAGCGATCCTGGCCTCTGCTGAGTCACGGAGAGTCACTGCCGCCCGCGGTCCTGGTGTCCCAGTGTGGAGGAGAGAAACTTGACCCAGAGAAGGACGGACGCCTTGAGTCATTCTCGAAAGTTTCACCATCCTGGGTGGTCGCATCCAATGGCTCTCGTCGGCTCACGTCCACACTCTGGCTGCCACAGGCAGGAAGAGGGAACGCCTGCCCCTCTCACCTCCCAAGAGGGAGACAGGCCTGGCCTTGCCCCCTTCTTGGGATCAGGCAGCCGCAGGAACAGTGCAGCACTACAAATGCCCTCTGACAGCCGCCTGGCTCCCTCTCACTCACGTGCTCTAGGACTTCTGCTGCAACTGAGTTTCTGTGCCAGTGAAGCTCTCAGGGCAAGAGCCTAAACCGTGAGCAATTTACCGTGTTAAGGAAGGTGGCCCTGGAAGGCCTTGCCCAGGAAGAGATGGTCCTGCAGGAGTGGGCCCTTCGTGTGGGGTGGCTGCCAGGGAATGAGCTTAAGGAATTGGAGGAAGACACCGTTGGGTTTAATGTGCCTCCCTGGATGGTCCTAGAGATGTTGAAAACCGGCCAGGGTCTCAGGGAGTCTGGGCCCCCGGCTGCCTCCCTGGACCATCCTGGGTGAAATCTGCAAGCGACAGATAAAGTTCTAGGGCCCACCGTGCACCCAACCCTCTACCAGTAGCGGCTTGTGTGTTTTTTTTGCTTTAAAGCACATTGTCATACTATATGTGACTCTTTTTGTCTCTACTTGCACCTAGAGGTAACGCCACAAATAAAACAATAAAATGGGAGCATTTCAGGGAAAAAAAAAAATAGAATCCAGAATATTCTGAGCCACTTAAACTCCTCTGGAAAAGTGGAAAAAACAGTTGTGGAAGTGTCAATACTTCTATTGTATTTAGACAACATCTTTAAATGTCAAGTTTGTATGTGATTGTGAGATGTATATAAATGGAGGCATTATTATCATTCTATCATAATTTACTACTTGACCAAAATAAACTAATAAGATAAATAAATACCTCTGCTCATCCCCAACTGACTAATATGACCCTGAATAGAAATAAAATATTGGATGAGCTGGAGATGCCAAGTTTAAACTGGATTAGCGACAGAATCTCAGTGTGCTGTTTCGAGATAATTAACGTGATGATTTAATATGTTTTTAGCTCAGAATCATCGTAAGAGGTTTTTTGTAGTAACGTAGAAATGAACACACACTCATCCAAGCTGCAGAGGAATAAAAGGTTATAATATTTTTGAGTTCTCCTGGCAGAGTGATCCATTCTCATCAATCTCGTGCACGGCAGGAGAGCCTAAGGATGTTTTTCTTCCCATCATTCATAGCCGTTATTTAATGTGGGGTAACAGCCACAGTCTTCATTAATATATTAACCTATGGCTCAAAAAGGCCTCGCAGTAAACCAGCTAAGACTCCTCCTGGCAGGTTCATGTCACAGGGCTTGCAGACATTAACCATCGGAAACACTGACCTCAGGGATAAGCCGGAAGTTAATAACCAGTCGAAGTCGGCTGGCCGACAAGCAGAAAGAGGGAACCAAGAAGCCGACCTCAGGGAACCCACGTGCAAGCTGTTCAAGAGGGACAGGGCACAACCACGTGTAAAACCTTATAGTGGAACGTGCTGCAGCTTCTAAAAGAATGAGGTGGACCTACCTGTTGCAAAATGGAACGAGTGCTAAATATATGGTTACGTGAAAAAAAATGAAGACGCCACATGGATTAAACTCTTAGTTGCTCAGCATTCTAGCACTGAGGGGTCCCCAGAGGAACGGCTGACTCCTGGCCTGCTCACCCTAAAGCTAAACCTACCGAGGCTCCCTGGAAACACACAGCACGCTTTCCTAATGACACCAGATTTCGGTTCTTTCAAGGGAATCAGAGACTCTTGTGTAATGAGACGGTAAAGCACGTGTCTGTGGACTCTGCTTCCCGGTTTCCAAATGACTCACAGAGCAAGTCTCTTCACATCATAAGCCAGGGGTCTCAAATGCTGCTCGCCCTACAGTGAAACCTGGCTCCGATGAGCCTCCACGGGACACGCGAGCCATTGCCTATTCTGTAGCTTGAAGGTCAACAGACAACGACCGGACGTAGCTGGGAAACCAGAAATACAAAGGAGAAAGAACAAGGGAAACAAGAAAAAGGGAACCAAGAAATCATAGGCACCTATGATCCCATATCGATTTAAAATATACACAGTGTGTCAGAGAAAGACAGATATCACATGATATCACTTGTGTGTAGAATCTAAAAAAAATCATACAAATGAATTTATTTATAAACAGAAACAGACTCACAGACATAAAAAACAAACTTACAGTTACCAAAGGGGAAAGGGTGGCAGGGAGGGCTAAATTAGGAGTTTGGGATTAACAGATACACCCTACTGTATATAAAACAGATATACAACAAGGACCTAGCACAGGGAACTGTATTCAGTATCTTGTAATAACTTATAATGGAAAAGAATCTGAAAAAAATAGATATATTGTACGTAGGGAGTTCCCTGATGATCCAGTGGTTAGGACTTGGCACTTTCACTGCTGTGGCCCTGGGTTCAAAACCTGGCTGGGGGGCTTCCCTGGTGGCACAGTGGTTGAGAATCTGCCTGCTAATGCAGGGGACATGGGTTCGAGCCCTGGTCTGGGAAGATCCCACATGCTGCGGAGCAACTGGGCCCGTGAGCCACAACTACTGAGCCTGCACGTCTGGAGCTTGTGCTCTGCAACAAGAGAGGCTGCGACAGTGAGAGGCCCGTGCACCACGATGAAGAGTGGCCCCCGCTCGCCACAACTAGAGAAAGCCCACGCGCAGAAACGAAGACCCAACACAGCCAAAAATAAATAAACAAATAAATAAATAAATAATTGATTTAATTTTTTAAAAAAACCTGGGATCCTGCAGGCCATTTGGCACAGTAAAAAAAAAAAAGAATATATATATATATCCGAATCACTTTGCTGTACACCAGAAAGTAACACAACATTGTAAATCAACTATACTTCAATTAAAATATATATATATAATATATATACACAGAGTGTGTTTGTAAATACACCAACATATGTGTGTTTATACATGAGCATATATATGTGTATCTGGAAAGATATGTACTCAGATTCGAACAGTGCTAATCTCTAGGTGGTGGGACATGTTTTTTTTTTAACTGTTGCATTTTTCAGTATTCATCTTCCAATTCCATAAGTGTACAATGCTTCTGAAATTACACAAAAAATGTTTTTCAAAATAGAAATAAACTAAAACAGTATATTAAAAACCTAGAGTGATCTGAGATGTTGCAAGAAACAGAACAGAACTTCAAAAAAGACTCCAAATAGTATCTTAGAGATCCTGGGGAACAAATGCATTCGTAAAACAAGAATAGGATGACATGAAAAAGGAAAGAATAGAGGACAAGTAACTTTTAAAAGAATGCTGAAACTGAAAACATTAATAAAGTTGTAAGATGGAGCTGGGGAAAAAGGCAGATGGAAAATATGGGAAGCAATAAAAGACTTAGAACATCAATCCAAAAAATTTCAACATCTAACCAATAAGAGTCCCAGAAAGAGAGTGTAAAGAATCTGAGGGGTGAATGTTGTTAAAGAGAGATTATCAGAAATTACCAGAATCAAAAGTCTTCAAATGGAGAGTTCTTAGCACAATAAATGGAAAAGAGACCCACATCTCAATATATCACTTCAGAACACACAGAGAGACAAGAATCAGATTGGCATCTGATTTTCCATAAACAACACTAGATGCTAGAAAATAAGGAAGCAACATCTTCAAAGTTCCTAGGGAAAAAATTCTATTTAACCTAAAATTCTGCAGCCCACCAAACCACCAGTCAAGCGTGAGGTAGAATACAATCATTTTCAGATATGACATATACAGAGATTACTGCGTGCTCTCTCCTTCCCCTTCTGGGAAGTTACTCAAGAATGTGAATCAGAGAATGGAGAGAAAGTGACAAACCAAGGGACACTCGTCCCCTTGCCCCCTCCCCTTCCAGGAAGCAGCCCTGGAGCTTAATGAGGGGAAGCCCTGGGTGACAGCAGTCTGGATGCTACCTAGTGAAAGGACGCAGAAGGAGAATGCTGTACCTTAGGTGTCTTTACAGAGGGCGAATAGGAGGAGGCTTGTCAAAGGTTGGGTTTTCCAGAAACAGGAGCTGGGATGGAGTTTGTGTTGGAGATCCACACAGAGGAAAGGGGAGGAAGCAGGGTTGGGCAGCTGTGGCTCAGGCCAGGAGCCTGCAGGGCGGAGTGGGCCACCAAGGCCCATCAGAGGAGCCCCCAGAATCCCCTCCCCCAGCCCATCACTAGACGTGGACCACCCAGGGAAGGGCGTGCCTGTGGTCAGGGAGGCTCTCGGCAGCAGAGGCCGGCCCTGAAGGGGCATCTGGTGCACACGTCTCGTGGTCGGCCCACAGCGCAGTCCATGGCAAACCCCTGGAAAGCACAGAGATGAGCTGCAGGGGTTCTATCAGCCCCCTGCAAAATCTACAGGCAGGACGCTAAGTTATGGTTCTGAAGAGTTTTCTGTGGGGGGGAGCACAGAGTAAGTTAGTCTAAGTATGCAATTTCCTGAAAACGGGTTAATGAAACTTAAAGGATATAAAAACTAAATTCATTTTTAAGATCTTCATCTCCAATATCCATTGCCTAGGCTAAGTTTTTTTTTTTTTTAATAATTTTGCTTTTTTAAGAGCAGTTTAGGCTGACAATAAAACTGAGATGAAGAGATTTCCCATACGGCCACCCGGCCACCCGCTGCCCACACGCAGGCATAGCCTCCCCTTTGTTGACAGCACTCACCAGAATGGTTCATTTGTTTTACCAAAGGTGAACCTACATTGACACATCAAAATCACCTGTCCATGGTTTATCCTAGGGCTCAGTCTTGGTGTTGTACACTCAGTGGATTTGGACAAATGTGCAATGACATATATCCATCATTATCATATCATAAAAACTAGTTTCACTGCCCTAAAAATCCTCTGTGCTCTACCTGTTCAGCTTTTCCCAACCCCTCCCCTCCAAAACCACTGATCTCTTTACCGTCTCCATAGTTGTGCCCTTTCCAGATTGTCATAGAGTCAGAATCATGCAGTGTGTCGCCTTTCCAGACTGGCTTTCACTTAGTGATGTGCCTTATGGTTCCTCCATGCCTTGTCTTGGCTTCACAGCTCATCTCTTTTTAGCACCGAATGATATTTCACTCTCTGGATACACCACAGGTTATTTATCCTTTCACCTACTGATGGACGTATTAGTTGCCTCCAATTTTTGGCAATTATGAATAAAGCTGCTCTAAGTATTTGTGTGCAGGTTTTGTGTGGAGATATGTTTTCAACTATTCTGGGTAAATACCAAGGAGCATGCTTGCTGGACTATACGGTAAGAGTGTGTTTCATTTTGAAAGACACTGCCCAACTGCCTTGCAAAGTGGCTGCGCTGTTTTGCGTTCCCACCAGCAGTGATGAGAGTTCCTGTTGCTCCACATCCTCGCCAGCATTTGGTGATGTCAGTGCTCTGGGTTTTGGCCATTCTCAGAGGTGTGTAGTGGTGTCTCATTGTTGTTTTAATTTGCATTTCCCTGATGACATACCATGTGGAGCATCCTTTCAGATATGCTTACTTGCCATCTGTATATCTGCTTTGCTGAGGTATCTGTGAAGGTCTTTGGCCAATTTTTTTAGTTGGGTTGTTTTCTTGAGTTTTGAGAGTTCTTTGAGTTGAGTTGAGTTTTGAGAGTCCTTTGTCTATTTTGGATAATAACCCTTTTATCAAATGTGTCTTTTGCAAATATTTTCTTCCAGTCTGTGGCTTATCTCTTAATTCCCTTGATATTGCCTTTTGCAGAGCAGAAGTTTTTAATTTTAATGAAATCCAGCTTAACAATTATTTCTTTCATGGATCGTGTCTTTAGTGTTGTATCTTAAAAGGTATCACCGTACCCAAGATCATCTAGGTTTTCTCCTATGTTATCTTCTAGGGGGTTTGCATCTTACATTTAGGTCTATGATCCATTTTGAGTTAATTAGGTTAGGCTTTTGACAGTATTTATGTGATAGATTGGTCAAAACTATCTGCACTCCTAAGTTTGTTGCAGCATCACTTACAATAGCCAAGATGTGGAAACAACCTATGTGTCCATCAAGAGATGAATGGATAAAGAAAATGTGATGTATACATACAATCAAATATTATTCAGCCTTAAAAAAGAATATACGTTATATTCTGTTTTATGCTACAACATGGATGAACCAGGAGGACATCATGCTCAGTGAAGTAAGCCCGTCCCAGAAGGACAAATCCTGCATGATTCCACTTATCTGAGGAATCTAAAGTAATCAAACTCACAGAAGCAGAGGGTAGAATGGCTGTTGCCAGGGGCTGGGGGAGGGGAGACATGTGGAGTTGTTAATAGGCATAAAGTTTCAGTTGTGCAGAATAAACAGTTTCCAGAGATCGTTGTACAACTCAGTGCCTCCAGTTAACAATTCTGTATTTTATTCGGGAAAATTAGTTTTAAGAGCGTAGATCTCACGTTCAGTGTTCATATGACAAAAAAGGGAGGGGCATGAGGAAGTTAGCAGGTGACAGATACGTTTATTGACTGTGGTGATGGTATCACAGGTGAAAGCACATGTCCATGCTCCACAAAGTGTATACATCAAATATGTGCTTTTTTATATATAGCAGTTGTATCTCAATAAAGCCATAAATAGAATTGATCAGGTTACTGTAATACACTTATGCTAGGTTATTTTTTGAAAACCTATTGCTGTGCTTTAGATATCAGCATACCAAGTGTTGGTATTTGCACAGCGAGGCTGAGGTTGTATTCTAAACGTCTAAAACCCTGACTTATTTCCCTATCCTCATGAAGGACAGCTGTATCTTCCATGGAATAGGATTATGGAGGCACCAAAGGCAAACTACTTTTCAATAGTTTCGACAAGTACTCAGTTACGGCGCCATCATCCTGTTCCTCTGCGTAGAATAAGAGCAATAGGGACAAGCCCAGGGTTAAACCCTATTTCTTATCCCATTTAGGGCTCTGTTAAAGGATATTTTAAGGACATCCTCTACTATCATGAAAGAACTAGGCATCAGGTACCAGAAGCACAGAGGGCCCCAAACAAGATGAACCCAAACAGACCTCCATCAAGACATATTATAATTAAAATGGCAAAAGTTAAAGAGGATTCTAAAGGCCGCAAGAGAAAAACAAAGAGTTAATTACAAGGGAACCACAGAACGTTATCTATCAGCTGATTTCTCTACAGAAACATTGCAGGCCAGGAGGGAGTGGCAAGCTGTATTCAAAGTCCTGAAGGAGAAAAACCTGCAACAGAGGGTACTCTACCCAGCAAGATTATCATTTAGAATAGAAGGAGAGAGAAAGAATTTCTCAGACAAGCAAAAACTGAAAGAATACACTAATACTAAACCTATCCTAAAAGAAATATTGAAATGTCTTCTCTAAATAGAAAAGAAGCAAGAGTCTATAAGAAAGGGAAAATCACAATAGGAAAAGCAAATATATAAAGGAATTGTAGATCACTTAAATAAGCCAGTACATATATTTTTTTTAAAAATCGAAAAAGTTTGTGAAAGTGATTATAACCACAATGAACAGCAAAAGGGTAAACATGAAGATGTAAAATAGGACATCAAAATCATAAAACGTGGGAGAGGGGAGTAAGAAAATGTAGATTTTTCTTAGAATGTGTTTGAGCTGGGGGGAGGAGGCATAAATTAGGAGTTTGGG
Source organism: Physeter macrocephalus (assembly GCF_002837175.3). NCBI lineage: Eukaryota > Metazoa > Chordata > Mammalia > Artiodactyla > Physeteridae > Physeter > Physeter macrocephalus. Next base: position 1,624,727 of record NC_041218.1, on the reverse strand, counting down.
ATTAACAGGTACACACTACTATGTGTAAAATAGAGAAACAACAAGGTCCTACTGTATAGCACAGGGAACTATATTCAAAACCTTGTAATAGACTATAATGGAAAAGAATCTGAAAAAGAATATCTATGTATGTATGACGGAGTCACTTTGCTGTGCACCAGAAACTACCACAACATTGTAAATCAACTATCCTTCAATTAAAAAAAAATAAAAGAACTAAGCAAGGCTTCTGGAAATGTATACCAACGGATTCACCAAATAATGAAATAAGTTAATCAGTTAAATAAGGTTGCTTAGTATTATCAATTCAGATGCCAGAGTTAGGCTGACAAGAACGCCTATTTTGGTGTTGGCGTGATGATATTTTACTGTTTCTCTTGACAGTACCTGATGGGTAGGTTTAGCTGTGTCCTGAGGCCCCTGGGAACACAGCAGTAGTTCTGCAGCATGGACACGAAGGAGGCTGTCCTGTCTATTTCATTTTAGAGGCCACATGACCAGATCAGCTAAGAACTATTCTGAAATCTTTAGATGTAAGGACTGTGTAAAACAGAGCCATCTTAACATAATTAAACATGGAATTTGATGTCAGGAGGCCATTCCTCCCCACTCTGATTTCCTCAGTGACATTATGATAAAGGCAAAAGGTGCATTAAAAGCTTTGGATCTATATTGAGGTCGTAAAATCTCGCCCATAGACAGTTCCTGTCTGGGGATTCATATGCCAGAAATAGATCAATAAATGCTGTGAAAAGTTCTACACTATTTTCAACCAACTGTTCTATAAAGTATAAGTGAATGCTCTCTAGCTGGGAGTATTAAATTACAATACACTCAAATTAAATAATTTGTTTTCTATTTATTTTCTTGGGGAAATTAATTGAGAAATGAAATGTTAGACTTGCCTCGTTTTCTGAGTAAAATCCTGAAAATAAGCCCTGGTCGACACCAACCCCAGATAGGTGCCCTTTCCCACCCCGCAGCAGATGCTGGATGGAGACTCTTACTCTTGGGGTCTCAGGGTGAGAACCTGATATCGTAAAATTCTAGTGGTGGCACAGAGTTTGCAATCAGAGAAATGCCTTTCTCGTGGCAAAAGCCAGCTATTCCCAACTGACCAGAAATAAGACAAAAGAAGCAAATGCATCTTGGTATAGATGTCCACTCTTTGAAAACCTGTATAAATTGCTCTGAATGACAGAACATGGGCAGGTTTCTGTGGTCTTCAGGAAGGTGGCAGGTGGCTGGATCAAAATCAGGCCTAATAAGCGTCGCCAAGGTGAGGGGACCTTCAGAGCCATGCTCCGTCTCTCCAACAGGAAGGATCACTTTCCAGGCAACTGAAAGATTAATCACACATTTTACAAAGGAGACACGAGGTTTGGTAGTGTGAGACCTTGATTTACAATGGTCTTCTGATTTACTGCTGTGTCTTTTTCAACCCTGCTATTTAAAACACGCCTCATTTAAAAGCTCATGTTTAGGCAGTGTTTGGGGCTAAAGATTCACTCTATGCTAATAGGAAAATTAGTCTGTCTACACATAGTCCCAGATCTTCCAAGCCACGGGTCCAACCTCCAATAAAATTGCTTGCCAGGTGATAGATACTGGTTTTCTTCTGGGTAGTTACTATTTATCTTTTTTTTTTTTCAAATGCAGTTTAAATGTTACAGAAGCAACATAAGAAAGATGCTTCGTAGCAGCAGTCTTGCTGGGTGAATACAAATGATAAGTATTTTTAGAGGGGCCCATTTTTCAACAGTACGACACTATTTGTGCAGCTCTTTATCCTTCAGGGAGCACTTGGAAACGCCTCGCTGGAGTCACGGGTAGCCTGCCAGGGAGACGCAGCCAGCACTCTCCGCACCGACTCGCCCAAGCTCTGCCACCCCCGCACCAGCAAGGTAAGGGGCGACCGCAATTCTGTGTCTTATTGCACATCCTTCCTGCTGCCTCCTGGGATCTCGGGGACACTAAGTGAATTGATATGTTTCTAAAAGCTTAGACTAGGGGCTTCCCTGGTGGCGCAGGGGTTGAGAGTCCGCCTGCCGATGCAGGGAACACGGGTTCGTGCCCCGGTCCGGGAAGATTCCACATGCCGCGGAGCGGATGGGCCCGTGAGCCATGGCCGCTGAGCCTGCGCGTCCGGAGCCTGTGCTCCGCGCCGGGAGAGGCCACGGCAGCGAGAGTCCCGCGTACCACAAACACACAAAAAATAAATAAATAATAAAAAAAATAAAAGCTTAGACTAGTGCCTGGCTCATAGCAAACACGCCATGAATGTGAGCCATGCTTATTGTGATTGACGTGGGAAAAATTAAATATCATTAGCACAAGAGTTTACTGCAAGACCACTAGATGATTTTTTAAAGGACCTGTTAGAATTCTCCTGAAGAACTAAAAGTGTTGCAGTGTGGATAACTGAAATAATCAAAATGAGCCCACAATTTCCCACGTGAACCTCGAGATCCAAGTGACTCGACCAGGGATTCCCAGCTCTGCTGCTGTGAACACTGAAAACCTCTCCACTTCAATCAACCAAGAAACGGGTGTTTTCTGAAGGCCTTTATGCCAGGCCCTGAGAAATCAGAAAAGTGTGACCCAGGTCCCCGGCCTTGGGGGAGACAAGCAACGGCTGTCATGCAGGTGCTGGGGAATTCTGAGTGAGGGGGACATCTGGGGAAAGGGAAGGAGAGACTCAAGGTCAATTTCAAAACAGAGGTCATATTTAGTTGGGGCTAAATGGGTGAGGCAGTGTCGCCACGAGCACAGGGGAAGGCGGCCCCACTAGACAGAGGGAAGGATGAACAGGAAGCTGGGGTGTAGCTCTGGTGGCTCCGGGGACAGAGGGAGAAGGAGCCACCTGAAATGTACGGCGGTGCTGTCTGCCCACCCACCACCCCTGCCCCTGCCTCCGGGGGGGATTAATCCATCCTCCGCTCTGGAGCGCATCTCCTGGGGTCCTCATGCAGTCGTCATGCTCACGGTGGTCCATTCTCCTGGGCACACGAGGGCTTCGGGAAACAGAAGGAATGGAATAGGATCCCCACCCTCCTTTTCCCAAAGTGTGTGTGTGTGTGTGTGTGTGTGTGTAAGAAAGAATTTGCGGCTGAGGGAGAAGGAAACCAAGTTCGGGTTTAGAAAAATTAGGAAGAATACTCTCCCTTGGTTGCTCCTGGATCGTTGTTTGATTATTAGCAGCAGGTTTTGTTTCTTTTGACTACTCTGTTAAGTTGAAATCTTCCAGAAGCAGACCCTGAGACGAGGATTTTAGTGCGTGAGGTCTGCTTGAGGACCGACGCCCGAAGTGCGGTGGGGACGTGCGGAGCTGGCCCAGGACGCGAGCGCCCGGAGGAGGCTGTGCGCAGCTGGATGCGGTGCGCATGCCCAGCAGCCCTCCGAGTCCGCCGGGCCGCGGAAGAAGCCGTGCTGGCCCGAGGGCTACGCCCGGGGTGGGGGGGGGACCCGGGGGGCCCGGGGGACCCACCCTCCAGCCCCGGCAGGAACGGAGAGAAAGCCCCTTGCTCCAGGACGCCCCAGGTATCTGCTGCGTGGAGGACACGGGGAGGAACCGACAAAAGTGTCTTCTACAACCTTCTTTATCAAACTTTTTGACATTATCTGGTAATGAGACTTTGAACTTCTCATAGTCAAAAGGAAACTATTTTCATTTAGAAAAAATAAAACATGCCTGGTTGGGACTTCCCTGGCGGCCCAGTGGTTAAGACTCCCCCTTCCAATGCAGGGGGTGCAGGTTGGATCCCTGGTCGGATAGCTAGGATCCCACATGCCTGGCGGCCAAAAAACCAAAACATAATACAGAAGCAATATTGTAACAAATTCAATAAAAACTTAAAAAATTGTCCACATCAAAAAAAAAAATAATAATAATAATCTTGGGCTTCCCTGGTGGCGCAGTGGTTGAGAATCTGCCTGCTAATGCAGGGGACACGGGTTCGAGCCCTGGTCTGGGAGGATCCCACATGCCACTGAGCAGCTAGGCCCGTGAGCCACAACTACTGAGCCTGCGCGTCTGGAGCCTGTGCTCCGCAACAAGAGAGGCCACGATAGTGAGAGGCCCGCGCACCGCGATGAATAGTGGCCCCTGCTTGCCACAACTAGAGAAAGCCCTCGCACAGAAACGAAGACCCAACACAGCAAAAATAAATTAATTAATTAATAAACTCCTAC
>NC_041218.1:1555394-1620153 GCF_002837175.3 Physeter macrocephalus | reverse complement strand
GCTGTGGCTCAGGCCAGGAGCCTGCAGGGCGGAGTGGGCCACCAAGGCCCATCAGAGGAGCCCCCAGAATCCCCTCCCCCAGCCCATCACTAGACGTGGACCACCCAGGGAAGGGCGTGCCTGTGGTCAGGGAGGCTCTCGGCAGCAGAGGCCGGCCCTGAAGGGGCATCTGGTGCACACGTCTCGTGGTCGGCCCACAGCGCAGTCCATGGCAAACCCCTGGAAAGCACAGAGATGAGCTGCAGGGGTTCTATCAGCCCCCTGCAAAATCTACAGGCAGGACGCTAAGTTATGGTTCTGAAGAGTTTTCTGTGGGGGGGAGCACAGAGTAAGTTAGTCTAAGTATGCAATTTCCTGAAAACGGGTTAATGAAACTTAAAGGATATAAAAACTAAATTCATTTTTAAGATCTTCATCTCCAATATCCATTGCCTAGGCTAAGTTTTTTTTTTTTTTAATAATTTTGCTTTTTTAAGAGCAGTTTAGGCTGACAATAAAACTGAGATGAAGAGATTTCCCATACGGCCACCCGGCCACCCGCTGCCCACACGCAGGCATAGCCTCCCCTTTGTTGACAGCACTCACCAGAATGGTTCATTTGTTTTACCAAAGGTGAACCTACATTGACACATCAAAATCACCTGTCCATGGTTTATCCTAGGGCTCAGTCTTGGTGTTGTACACTCAGTGGATTTGGACAAATGTGCAATGACATATATCCATCATTATCATATCATAAAAACTAGTTTCACTGCCCTAAAAATCCTCTGTGCTCTACCTGTTCAGCTTTTCCCAACCCCTCCCCTCCAAAACCACTGATCTCTTTACCGTCTCCATAGTTGTGCCCTTTCCAGATTGTCATAGAGTCAGAATCATGCAGTGTGTCGCCTTTCCAGACTGGCTTTCACTTAGTGATGTGCCTTATGGTTCCTCCATGCCTTGTCTTGGCTTCACAGCTCATCTCTTTTTAGCACCGAATGATATTTCACTCTCTGGATACACCACAGGTTATTTATCCTTTCACCTACTGATGGACGTATTAGTTGCCTCCAATTTTTGGCAATTATGAATAAAGCTGCTCTAAGTATTTGTGTGCAGGTTTTGTGTGGAGATATGTTTTCAACTATTCTGGGTAAATACCAAGGAGCATGCTTGCTGGACTATACGGTAAGAGTGTGTTTCATTTTGAAAGACACTGCCCAACTGCCTTGCAAAGTGGCTGCGCTGTTTTGCGTTCCCACCAGCAGTGATGAGAGTTCCTGTTGCTCCACATCCTCGCCAGCATTTGGTGATGTCAGTGCTCTGGGTTTTGGCCATTCTCAGAGGTGTGTAGTGGTGTCTCATTGTTGTTTTAATTTGCATTTCCCTGATGACATACCATGTGGAGCATCCTTTCAGATATGCTTACTTGCCATCTGTATATCTGCTTTGCTGAGGTATCTGTGAAGGTCTTTGGCCAATTTTTTTAGTTGGGTTGTTTTCTTGAGTTTTGAGAGTTCTTTGAGTTGAGTTGAGTTTTGAGAGTCCTTTGTCTATTTTGGATAATAACCCTTTTATCAAATGTGTCTTTTGCAAATATTTTCTTCCAGTCTGTGGCTTATCTCTTAATTCCCTTGATATTGCCTTTTGCAGAGCAGAAGTTTTTAATTTTAATGAAATCCAGCTTAACAATTATTTCTTTCATGGATCGTGTCTTTAGTGTTGTATCTTAAAAGGTATCACCGTACCCAAGATCATCTAGGTTTTCTCCTATGTTATCTTCTAGGGGGTTTGCATCTTACATTTAGGTCTATGATCCATTTTGAGTTAATTAGGTTAGGCTTTTGACAGTATTTATGTGATAGATTGGTCAAAACTATCTGCACTCCTAAGTTTGTTGCAGCATCACTTACAATAGCCAAGATGTGGAAACAACCTATGTGTCCATCAAGAGATGAATGGATAAAGAAAATGTGATGTATACATACAATCAAATATTATTCAGCCTTAAAAAAGAATATACGTTATATTCTGTTTTATGCTACAACATGGATGAACCAGGAGGACATCATGCTCAGTGAAGTAAGCCCGTCCCAGAAGGACAAATCCTGCATGATTCCACTTATCTGAGGAATCTAAAGTAATCAAACTCACAGAAGCAGAGGGTAGAATGGCTGTTGCCAGGGGCTGGGGGAGGGGAGACATGTGGAGTTGTTAATAGGCATAAAGTTTCAGTTGTGCAGAATAAACAGTTTCCAGAGATCGTTGTACAACTCAGTGCCTCCAGTTAACAATTCTGTATTTTATTCGGGAAAATTAGTTTTAAGAGCGTAGATCTCACGTTCAGTGTTCATATGACAAAAAAGGGAGGGGCATGAGGAAGTTAGCAGGTGACAGATACGTTTATTGACTGTGGTGATGGTATCACAGGTGAAAGCACATGTCCATGCTCCACAAAGTGTATACATCAAATATGTGCTTTTTTATATATAGCAGTTGTATCTCAATAAAGCCATAAATAGAATTGATCAGGTTACTGTAATACACTTATGCTAGGTTATTTTTTGAAAACCTATTGCTGTGCTTTAGATATCAGCATACCAAGTGTTGGTATTTGCACGGCGAGGCTGAGGTTGTATTCTAAACGTCTAAAACCCTGACTTATTTCCCTATCCTCATGAAGGACAGCTGTATCTTCCATGGAATAGGATTATGGAGGCACCAAAGGCAAACTACTTTTCAATAGTTTCGACAAGTACTCAGTTACGGCGCCATCATCCTGTTCCTCTGCGTAGAATAAGAGCAATAGGGACAAGCCCAGGGTTAAACCCTATTTCTTATCCCATTTAGGGCTCTGTTAAAGGATATTTTAAGGACATCCTCTACTATCATGAAAGAACTAGGCATCAGGTACCAGAAGCACAGAGGGCCCCAAACAAGATGAACCCAAACAGACCTCCATCAAGACATATTATAATTAAAATGGCAAAAGTTAAAGAGGATTCTAAAGGCCGCAAGAGAAAAACAAAGAGTTAATTACAAGGGAACCACAGAACGTTATCTATCAGCTGATTTCTCTACAGAAACATTGCAGGCCAGGAGGGAGTGGCAAGCTGTATTCAAAGTCCTGAAGGAGAAAAACCTGCAACAGAGGGTACTCTACCCAGCAAGATTATCATTTAGAATAGAAGGAGAGAGAAAGAATTTCTCAGACAAGCAAAAACTGAAAGAATACACTAATACTAAACCTATCCTAAAAGAAATATTGAAATGTCTTCTCTAAATAGAAAAGAAGCAAGAGTCTATAAGAAAGGGAAAATCACAATAGGAAAAGCAAATATATAAAGGAATTGTAGATCACTTAAATAAGCCAGTACATATATTTTTTTTAAAAATCGAAAAAGTTTGTGAAAGTGATTATAACCACAATGAACAGCAAAAGGGTAAACATGAAGATGTAAAATAGGACATCAAAATCATAAAACGTGGGAGAGGGGAGTAAGAAAATGTAGATTTTTCTTAGAATGTGTTTGAGCTGGGGGGAGGAGGCATAAATTAGGAGTTTGGGATTAACAGGTACACACTACTATGTGTAAAATAGAGAAACAACAAGGTCCTACTGTATAGCACAGGGAACTATATTCAAAACCTTGTAATAGACTATAATGGAAAAGAATCTGAAAAAGAATATCTATGTATGTATGACGGAGTCACTTTGCTGTGCACCAGAAACTACCACAACATTGTAAATCAACTATCCTTCAATTAAAAAAAAATAAAAGAACTAAGCAAGGCTTCTGGAAATGTATACCAACGGATTCACCAAATAATGAAATAAGTTAATCAGTTAAATAAGGTTGCTTAGTATTATCAATTCAGATGCCAGAGTTAGGCTGACAAGAACGCCTATTTTGGTGTTGGCGTGATGATATTTTACTGTTTCTCTTGACAGTACCTGATGGGTAGGTTTAGCTGTGTCCTGAGGCCCCTGGGAACACAGCAGTAGCTCTGCATCATGGACACGAAGGAGGATTTCCTGTTTATTTCATTTTAGAGGCCACATGACCAGATCAGCTAAGAACTATTCTGAAATCTTTAGATGTAAGGACTGTGTAAAACAGAGCCATCTTAACATAATTAAACATGGAATTTGATGTCAGGAGGCCATTCCTCCCCACTCTGATTTCCTCAGTGACATTATGATAAAGGCAAAAGGTGCATTAAAAGCTTTGGATCTATATTGAGGTCGTAAAATCTCGCCCATAGACAGTTCCTGTCTGGGGATTCATATGCCAGAAATAGATCAATAAATGCTGTGAAAAGTTCTACACTATTTTCAACCAACTGTTCTATAAAGTATAAGTGAATGCTCTCTAGCTGGGAGTATTAAATTACAATACACTCAAATTAAATAATTTGTTTTCTATTTATTTTCTTGGGGAAATTAATTGAGAAATGAAATGTTAGACTTGCCTCGTTTTCTGAGTAAAATCCTGAAAATAAGCCCTGGTCGACACCAACCCCAGATAGGTGCCCTTTCCCACCCCGCAGCAGATGCTGGATGGAGACTCTTACTCTTGGGGTCTCAGGGTGAGAACCTGATATCGTAAAATTCTAGTGGTGGCACAGAGTTTGCAATCAGAGAAATGCCTTTCTCGTGGCAAAAGCCAGCTATTCCCAACTGACCAGAAATAAGACAAAAGAAGCAAATGCATCTTGGTATAGATGTCCACTCTTTGAAAACCTGTATAAATTGCTCTGAATGACAGAACATGGGCAGGTTTCTGTGGTCTTCAGGAAGGTGGCAGGTGGCTGGATCAAAATCAGGCCTAATAAGCGTCGCCAAGGTGAGGGGACCTTCAGAGCCATGCTCCGTCTCTCCAACAGGAAGGATCACTTTCCAGGCAACTGGAAGATTAATCACACATTTTACAAAGGAGACACGAGGTTTGGTAGTGTGAGACCTTGATTTACAATGGTCTTCTGATTTACTGCTGTGTCTTTTTCAACCCTGCTATTTAAAACACGCCTCATTTAAAAGCTCATGTTTAGGCAGTGTTTGGGGCTAAAGATTCACTCTATGCTAATAGGAAAATTAGTCTGTCTACACATAGTCCCAGATCTTCCAAGCCACGGGTCCAACCTCCAATAAAATTGCTTGCCAGGTGATAGATACTGGTTTTCTTCTGGGTAGTTACTATTTATCTTTTTTTTTTTTCAAATGCAGTTTAAATGTTACAGAAGCAACATAAGAAAGATGCTTCGTAGCAGCAGTCTTGCTGGGTGAATACAAATAATAAGTATTTTTAGAGGGGCCCATTTTTCAACAGTACGACACTATTTGTGCAGCTCTTTATCCTTCAGGGAGCACTTGGAAACGCCTCGCTGGAGTCACGGGTAGCCTGCCAGGGAGACGCAGCCAGCACTCTCCGCACCGACTCGCCCAAGCTCTGCCACCCCCGCACCAGCAAGGTAAGGGGCGACCGCAATTCTGTGTCTTATTGCACATCCTTCCTGCTGCCTCCTGGGATCTCGGGGACACTAAGTGAATTGATATGTTTCTAAAAGCTTAGACTAGGGGCTTCCCTGGTGGCGCAGGGGTTGAGAGTCCGCCTGCCGATGCAGGGAACACGGGTTCGTGCCCCGGTCCGGGAAGATTCCACATGCCGCGGAGCGGATGGGCCCGTGAGCCATGGCCGCTGAGCCTGCGCGCCCGGAGCCTGTGCTCCGCGCTTCAACTATTCTGGGTAAATACCAAGGAGCATGCTTGCTGGACTATACGGTAAGAGTGTGTTTCATTTTGAAAGACACTGCCCAACTGCCTTGCAAAGTGGCTGCGCTGTTTTGCGTTCCCACCAGCAGTGATGAGAGTTCCTGTTGCTCCACATCCTCGCCAGCATTTGGTGATGTCAGTGCTCTGGGTTTTGGCCATTCTCAGAGGTGTGTAGTGGTGTCTCATTGTTGTTTTAATTTGCATTTCCCTGATGACATACCATGTGGAGCATCCTTTCAGATATGCTTACTTGCCATCTGTATATCTGCTTTGCTGAGGTATCTGTGAAGGTCTTTGGCCAATTTTTTTAGTTGGGTTGTTTTCTTGAGTTTTGAGAGTTCTTTGAGTTGAGTTGAGTTTTGAGAGTCCTTTGTCTATTTTGGATAATAACCCTTTTATCAAATGTGTCTTTTGCAAATATTTTCTTCCAGTCTGTGGCTTATCTCTTAATTCCCTTGATATTGCCTTTTGCAGAGCAGAAGTTTTTAATTTTAATGAAATCCAGCTTAACAATTATTTCTTTCATGGATCGTGTCTTTAGTGTTGTATCTTAAAAGGTATCACCGTACCCAAGATCATCTAGGTTTTCTCCTATGTTATCTTCTAGGGGGTTTGCATCTTACATTTAGGTCTATGATCCATTTTGAGTTAATTAGGTTAGGCTTTTGACAGTATTTATGTGATAGATTGGTCAAAACTATCTGCACTCCTAAGTTTGTTGCAGCATCACTTACAATAGCCAAGATGTGGAAACAACCTATGTGTCCATCAAGAGATGAATGGATAAAGAAAATGTGATGTATACATACAATCAAATATTATTCAGCCTTAAAAAAGAATATACGTTATATTCTGTTTTATGCTACAACATGGATGAACCAGGAGGACATCATGCTCAGTGAAGTAAGCCCGTCCCAGAAGGACAAATCCTGCATGATTCCACTTATCTGAGGAATCTAAAGTAATCAAACTCACAGAAGCAGAGGGTAGAATGGCTGTTGCCAGGGGCTGGGGGAGGGGAGACATGTGGAGTTGTTAATAGGCATAAAGTTTCAGTTGTGCAGAATAAACAGTTTCCAGAGATCGTTGTACAACTCAGTGCCTCCAGTTAACAATTCTGTATTTTATTCGGGAAAATTAGTTTTAAGAGCGTAGATCTCACGTTCAGTGTTCATATGACAAAAAAGGGAGGGGCATGAGGAAGTTAGCAGGTGACAGATACGTTTATTGACTGTGGTGATGGTATCACAGGTGAAAGCACATGTCCATGCTCCACAAAGTGTATACATCAAATATGTGCTTTTTTATATATAGCAGTTGTATCTCAATAAAGCCATAAATAGAATTGATCAGGTTACTGTAATACACTTATGCTAGGTTATTTTTTGAAAACCTATTGCTGTGCTTTAGATATCAGCATACCAAGTGTTGGTATTTGCACGGCGAGGCTGAGGTTGTATTCTAAACGTCTAAAACCCTGACTTATTTCCCTATCCTCATGAAGGACAGCTGTATCTTCCATGGAATAGGATTATGGAGGCACCAAAGGCAAACTACTTTTCAATAGTTTCGACAAGTACTCAGTTACGGCGCCATCATCCTGTTCCTCTGCGTAGAATAAGAGCAATAGGGACAAGCCCAGGGTTAAACCCTATTTCTTATCCCATTTAGGGCTCTGTTAAAGGATATTTTAAGGACATCCTCTACTATCATGAAAGAACTAGGCATCAGGTACCAGAAGCACAGAGGGCCCCAAACAAGATGAACCCAAACAGACCTCCATCAAGACATATTATAATTAAAATGGCAAAAGTTAAAGAGGATTCTAAAGGCCGCAAGAGAAAAACAAAGAGTTAATTACAAGGGAACCACAGAACGTTATCTATCAGCTGATTTCTCTACAGAAACATTGCAGGCCAGGAGGGAGTGGCAAGCTGTATTCAAAGTCCTGAAGGAGAAAAACCTGCAACAGAGGGTACTCTACCCAGCAAGATTATCATTTAGAATAGAAGGAGAGAGAAAGAATTTCTCAGACAAGCAAAAACTGAAAGAATACACTAATACTAAACCTATCCTAAAAGAAATATTGAAATGTCTTCTCTAAATAGAAAAGAAGCAAGAGTCTATAAGAAAGGGAAAATCACAATAGGAAAAGCAAATATATAAAGGAATTGTAGATCACTTAAATAAGCCAGTACATATATTTTTTTTAAAAATCGAAAAAGTTTGTGAAAGTGATTATAACCACAATGAACAGCAAAAGGGTAAACATGAAGATGTAAAATAGGACATCAAAATCATAAAACGTGGGAGAGGGGAGTAAGAAAATGTAGATTTTTCTTAGAATGTGTTTGAGCTGGGGGGAGGAGGCATAAATTAGGAGTTTGGGATTAACAGGTACACACTACTATGTGTAAAATAGAGAAACAACAAGGTCCTACTGTATAGCACAGGGAACTATATTCAAAACCTTGTAATAGACTATAATGGAAAAGAATCTGAAAAAGAATATCTATGTATGTATGACGGAGTCACTTTGCTGTGCACCAGAAACTACCACAACATTTTAAATCAACTATCCTTCAATTAAAAAAAAATAAAAGAACTAAGCAAGGCTTCTGGAAATGTATACCAACGGATTCACCAAATAATGAAATAAGTTAATCAGTTAAATAAGGTTGCTTAGTATTATCAATTCAGATGCCAGAGTTAGGCTGACAAGAACGCCTATTTTGGTGTTGGCGTGATGATATTTTACTGTTTCTCTTGACAGTACCTGATGGGTAGGTTTAGCTGTGTCCTGAGGCCCCTGGGAACACAGCAGTAGTTCTGCATCATGGACACGAAGGAGGATTTCCTGTTTATTTCATTTTAGAGGCCACATGACCAGATCAGCTAAGAACTATTCTGAAATCTTTAGATGTAAGGACTGTGTAAAACAGAGCCATCTTAACATAATTAAACATGGAATTTGATGTCAGGAGGCCATTCCTCCCCACTCTGATTTCCTCAGTGACATTATGATAAAGGCAAAAGGTGCATTAAAAGCTTTGGATCTATATTGAGGTCGTAAAATCTCGCCCATAGACAGTTCCTGTCTGGGGATTCATATGCCAGAAATAGATCAATAAATGCTGTGAAAAGTTCTACACTATTTTCAACCAACTGTTCTATAAAGTATAAGTGAATGCTCTCTAGCTGGGAGTATTAAATTACAATACACTCAAATTAAATAATTTGTTTTCTATTTATTTTCTTGGGGAAATTAATTGAGAAATGAAATGTTAGACTTGCCTCGTTTTCTGAGTAAAATCCTGAAAATAAGCCCTGGTCGACACCAACCCCAGATAGGTGCCCTTTCCCACCCCGCAGCAGATGCTGGATGGAGACTCTTACTCTTGGGGTCTCAGGGTGAGAACCTGATATCGTAAAATTCTAGTGGTGGCACAGAGTTTGCAATCAGAGAAATGCCTTTCTCGTGGCAAAAGCCAGCTATTCCCAACTGACCAGAAATAAGACAAAAGAAGCAAATGCATCTTGGTATAGATGTCCACTCTTTGAAAACCTGTATAAATTGCTCTGAATGACAGAACATGGGCAGGTTTCTGTGGTCTTCAGGAAGGTGGCAGGTGGCTGGATCAAAATCAGGCCTAATAAGCGTCGCCAAGGTGAGGGGACCTTCAGAGCCATGCTCCGTCTCTCCAACAGGAAGGATCACTTTCCAGGCAACTGAAAGATTAATCACACATTTTACAAAGGAGACACGAGGTTTGGTAGTGTGAGACCTTGATTTACAATGGTCTTCTGATTTACTGCTGTGTCTTTTTCAACCCTGCTATTTAAAACACGCCTCATTTAAAAGCTCATGTTTAGGCAGTGTTTGGGGCTAAAGATTCACTCTATGCTAATAGGAAAATTAGTCTGTCTACACATAGTCCCAGATCTTCCAAGCCACGGGTCCAACCTCCAATAAAATTGCTTGCCAGGTGATAGATACTGGTTTTCTTCTGGGTAGTTACTATTTATCTTTTTTTTTTTTCAAATGCAGTTTAAATGTTACAGAAGCAACATAAGAAAGATGCTTCGTAGCAGCAGTCTTGCTGGGTGAATACAAATGATAAGTATTTTTAGAGGGGCCCATTTTTCAACAGTACGACACTATTTGTGCAGCTCTTTATCCTTCAGGGAGCACTTGGAAACGCCTCGCTGGAGTCACGGGTAGCCTGCCAGGGAGACGCAGCCAGCACTCTCCGCACCGACTCGCCCAAGCTCTGCCACCCCCGCACCAGCAAGGTAAGGGGCGACCGCAATTCTGTGTCTTATTGCACATCCTTCCTGCTGCCTCCTGGGATCTCGGGGACACTAAGTGAATTGATATGTTTCTAAAAGCTTAGACTAGGGGCTTCCCTGGTGGCGCAGGGGTTGAGAGTCCGCCTGCCGATGCAGGGAACACGGGTTCGTGCCCCGGTCCGGGAAGATTCCACATGCCGCGGAGCGGATGGGCCCGTGAGCCATGGCCGCTGAGCCTGCGCGTCCGGAGCCTGTGCTCCGCGCCGGGAGAGGCCACGGCAGCGAGAGTCCCGCGTACCACAAACACACAAAAAATAAATAAATAATAAAAAAAATAAAAGCTTAGACTAGTGCCTGGCTCATAGCAAACACGCCATGAATGTGAGCCATGCTTATTGTGATTGACGTGGGAAAAATTAAATATCATTAGCACAAGAGTTTACTGCAAGACCACTAGATGATTTTTTAAAGGACCTGTTAGAATTCTCCTGAAGAACTAAAAGTGTTGCAGTGTGGATAACTGAAATAATCAAAATGAGCCCACAATTTCCCACGTGAACCTCGAGATCCAAGTGACTCGACCAGGGATTCCCAGCTCTGCTGCTGTGAACACTGAAAACCTCTCCACTTCAATCAACCAAGAAACGGGTGTTTTCTGAAGGCCTTTATGCCAGGCCCTGAGAAATCAGAAAAGTGTGACCCAGGTCCCCGGCCTTGGGGGAGACAAGCAACGGCTGTCATGCAGGTGCTGGGGAATTCTGAGTGAGGGGGACATCTGGGGAAAGGGAAGGAGAGACTCAAGGTCAATTTCAAAACAGAGGTCATATTTAGTTGGGGCTAAATGGGTGAGGCAGTGTCGCCACGAGCACAGGGGAAGGCGGCCCCACTAGACAGAGGGAAGGATGAACAGGAAGCTGGGGTGTAGCTCTGGTGGCTCCGGGGACAGAGGGAGAAGGAGCCACCTGAAATGTACGGCGGTGCTGTCTGCCCACCCACCACCCCTGCCCCTGCCTCCGGGGGGGATTAATCCATCCTCCGCTCTGGAGCGCATCTCCTGGGGTCCTCATGCAGTCGTCATGCTCACGGTGGTCCATTCTCCTGGGCACACGAGGGCTTCGGGAAACAGAAGGAATGGAATAGGATCCCCACCCTCCTTTTCCCAAAGTGTGTGTGTGTGTGTGTGTGTGTGTGTAAGAAAGAATTTGCGGCTGAGGGAGAAGGAAACCAAGTTCGGGTTTAGAAAAATTAGGAAGAATACTCTCCCTTGGTTGCTCCTGGATCGTTGTTTGATTATTAGCAGCAGGTTTTGTTTCTTTTGACTACTCTGTTAAGTTGAAATCTTCCAGAAGCAGACCCTGAGACGAGGATTTTAGTGCGTGAGGTCTGCTTGAGGACCGACGCCCGAAGTGCGGTGGGGACGTGCGGAGCTGGCCCAGGACGCGAGCGCCCGGAGGAGGCTGTGCGCAGCTGGATGCGGTGCGCATGCCCAGCAGCCCTCCGAGTCCGCCGGGCCGCGGAAGAAGCCGTGCTGGCCCGAGGGCTACGCCCGGGGGGGGGGACCCGGGGGACCCGGGGGACCCACCCTCCAGCCCCGGCAGGAACGGAGAGAAAGCCCCTTGCTCCAGGACGCCCCAGGTATCTGCTGCGTGGAGGACACGGGGAGGAACCGACAAAAGTGTCTTCTACAACCTTCTTTATCAAACTTTTTGACATTATCTGGTAATGAGACTTTGAACTTCTCATAGTCAAAAGGAAACTATTTTCATTTAGAAAAAATAAAACATGCCTGGTTGGGACTTCCCTGGCGGCCCAGTGGTTAAGACTCCCCCTTCCAATGCAGGGGGTGCAGGTTGGATCCCTGGTCGGATAGCTAGGATCCCACATGCCTGGCGGCCAAAAAACCAAAACATAATACAGAAGCAATATTGTAACAAATTCAATAAAAACTTAAAAAATTGTCCACATCAAAAAAAAAAATAATAATAATAATCTTGGGCTTCCCTGGTGGCGCAGTGGTTGAGAATCTGCCTGCTAATGCAGGGGACACGGGTTCGAGCCCTGGTCTGGGAGGATCCCACATGCCACTGAGCAGCTAGGCCCGTGAGCCACAACTACTGAGCCTGCGCGTCTGGAGCCTGTGCTCCGCAACAAGAGAGGCCACGATAGTGAGAGGCCCGCGCACCGCGATGAATAGTGGCCCCTGCTTACCACAACTAGAGAAAGCCCTCGCACAGAAACGAAGACCCAACACAGCAAAAATAAATTAATTAATTAATAAACTCCTACCGCCAACATCTTAAGAAAAAAAAAAATCTTAAGAAAAAAAATATGCCTGGTTGTTGTCATATTCCCAGGGTTTCCAAAAGAACACAGTGTTTGCATTTAGTCTGTGATCTGAGCGATATGAAAGTGCTGGTGCCTGTAGCCAGTGGTAATACTAAGTAGCATTTATGCAATTTGCAAGAGCCGCATTCAAGGTTTTTTGTTTTTGTTTTTTCTTTTTTGTGTTTTTTTTTTCTTTTTTGTACGTGTGGGAGGTTTTTTTGCATTCAAGTTTTGCTAGTTTGCTCTAATATAAGCAAAATATAGTATAATCAAGATAAGCATGATAGCCATCTAGAAAGACAAAGAGATTTATAAGCACACGTAAAAACAGCAGACATCCTCCGTCCCATCTCGCCAGTCACAGTACACACAATGCATTAGGCTGGACGGCCTCATGCGAGAATATTCGTGGGAAACCTCATCTAAGGTTGCTCTGCATGGATACAGGACTGCCTGACCATAAGAAAGCCTGCTGTAGGATCAACAAAAACAGAGACAGTAATAAAAAGTAACGAGAAATCTTACATAACTAACGAAATAGGCTTAACTTTTGCAGAGAAGCTAAAGTGTGCCTATGTCGGAAATGTACCTACCTTCAATTCAAGAGCATTTAGGTTATGTGCGCTCCATATAGGAGAAACATCTCCAGATAATAGAAAAACACAATGAAAACGGGGAGAAGTATACAGCAAGAACAGGAAGAGCTAATGAAAATTAACGACGCATCTGAACTACAGCCAGAGGTGGATGTAACTTTATGTTACTCAAATGCATAAGCGCTGACCGATGCAGGCCATGCCAGGGAACAAAGGTTTTGTAAGGACTTTGGTAATCGGGAATGAAATTGATAACCACAGTGAAAGCCACGACATTAATAAAAAAGGGATCAATGACACAGACAAATATATTTACAGATCATTGCCTAACTTGAGGCCTGCAAAGACCCAGATGTATCACTGCCTTCAAATTTATTTATAGATCAGTGTCTTAATGTGATGAATAGTTGGCTTATAAACTAAAAATACTGAAAATCTCAACATATAACTACGACTTTTTTCCCTGTCCTTTACTGGGCAGAGATGTCCGTGCAGGTCTGTGACCCAGGGACAGCTCCTTAGTCATCTGTGAGCGGTGTCACAGGGTGAGCCTACCCCACAGCTAACGGAATAAACCACACACTCCCGTCCAGAGGACAAGCTCGGCCCAGAGGCCCAGTTTCACTGGAGCGCCTCCCATGGGGCATCGTTCTTCCCAGTCCAGTCTGACCCCTTGCTCTTGCTTACCTGGCCCCTGCCCCTCTTGGCTCGGCTGCACCACTGAGAATTAACGTAGCAAGAGGAAAAGACAGAGGGTGTGCTGGCTGTGAAAGTTCATTTTGGCCCCAGTAGGGTCTGAAGGCGTTTACTCATTCATTCATTCATTCACTCATTTGTTCACTGCCCACTGCGTGAACTAGCCCCTGGGGGATAGAAACACACTGCAGGAAGTTGAAGAAGAATCTGAGCTGCAAGACGCAGACACAGAGGAGACCACAGAATTCCTCCAAGACGAGGGTTACGTAAGAGCAGTAAGCAGGGAAACTGCTCCAGCAAAGGTGCCCCGTCCAGCAGAAAAGGACGGGTGTTCCAGCCAAGGGCGTGTGGGAAGCCAGGGAGGCCAGACCCAGCAGCCCTGGAGGAGGGGGCAGGGAGGGGACAAGGAGGCGGGGGGGTGGACCACAAGGGCTGAAGCGAGCGCCCAGGCTGCCAGTGGGTTGGAGAGGACCAAGGTAGGGCCCCGGCACTGGGGCAGTGGCCATAAGGATGGAGAGGAAGAAGCCAACAGGCCTGGGTCTGACTGAATGTTCTCCATCAGGGTCAGTGGGAGGGCTGCTGGGGAGGAAGTCTGGGTGGTGAGGATGCTGAAGAAGGGGGTCACTGACCTCTCACCTATCAGATGGGCAGAGAAGAACAGCTGGCACGGGTCACCGAGGGAGGTGTGGGGGACAGGCACTCACACTCTCAATTTTAGCACGGGTTGGTTGGCACAGCTTTGGGGTTGGAAATTTGGCATTATCTGTTAATTCAAAAAAATATGTTTATACACTTTCCCTAAGCAATTTCTAGGATGATAACCCTGTGAAACCCTTGCACGGTCCTGCACACACACACACACACACACACACACACACACTGGCTCATAGCAAACACGCCATGAATGTGAGCCATGCTTATTGTGATTGACGTGGGAAAAATTAAATATCATTAGCACAAGAGTTTACTGCAAGACCACTAGATGATTTTTTAAAGGACCTGTTAGAATTCTCCTGAAGAACTAAAAGTGTTGCAGTGTGGATAACTGAAATAATCAAAATGAGCCCACAATTTCCCACGTGAACCTCGAGATCCAAGTGACTCGACCAGGGATTCCCAGCTCTGCTGCTGTGAACACTGAAAACCTCTCCACTTCAATCAACCAAGAAACGGGTGTTTTCTGAAGGCCTTTATGCCAGGCCCTGAGAAATCAGAAAAGTGTGACCCAGGTCCCCGGCCTTGGGGGAGACAAGCAACGGCTGTCATGCAGGTGCTGGGGAATTCTGAGTGAGGGGGACATCTGGGGAAAGGGAAGGAGAGACTCAAGGTCAATTTCAAAACAGAGGTCATATTTAGTTGGGGCTAAATGGGTGAGGCAGTGTCGCCACGAGCACAGGGGAAGGCGGCCCCACTAGACAGAGGGAAGGATGAACAGGAAGCTGGGGTGTAGCTCTGGTGGCTCCGGGGACAGAGGGAGAAGGAGCCACCTGAAATGTACGGCGGTGCTGTCTGCCCACCCACCACCCCTGCCCCTGCCTCCGGGGGGGATTAATCCATCCTCCGCTCTGGAGCGCATCTCCTGGGGTCCTCATGCAGTCGTCATGCTCACGGTGGTCCATTCTCCTGGGCACACGAGGGCTTCGGGAAACAGAAGGAATGGAATAGGATCCCCACCCTCCTTTTCCCAAAGTGTGTGTGTGTGTGTGTGTGTGTGTGTAAGAAAGAATTTGCGGCTGAGGGAGAAGGAAACCAAGTTCGGGTTTAGAAAAATTAGGAAGAATACTCTCCCTTGGTTGCTCCTGGATCGTTGTTTGATTATTAGCAGCAGGTTTTGTTTCTTTTGACTACTCTGTTAAGTTGAAATCTTCCAGAAGCAGACCCTGAGACGAGGATTTTAGTGCGTGAGGTCTGCTTGAGGACCGACGCCCGAAGTGCGGTGGGGACGTGCGGAGCTGGCCCAGGACGCGAGCGCCCGGAGGAGGCTGTGCGCAGCTGGATGCGGTGCGCATGCCCAGCAGCCCTCCGAGTCCGCCGGGCCGCGGAAGAAGCCGTGCTGGCCCGAGGGCTACGCCCGGGGTGGGGGGGGGACCCGGGGGGCCCGGGGGACCCACCCTCCAGCCCCGGCAGGAACGGAGAGAAAGCCCCTTGCTCCAGGACGCCCCAGGTATCTGCTGCGTGGAGGACACGGGGAGGAACCGACAAAAGTGTCTTCTACAACCTTCTTTATCAAACTTTTTGACATTATCTGGTAATGAGACTTTGAACTTCTCATAGTCAAAAGGAAACTATTTTCATTTAGAAAAAATAAAACATGCCTGGTTGGGACTTCCCTGGCGGCCCAGTGGTTAAGACTCCCCCTTCCAATGCAGGGGGTGCAGGTTGGATCCCTGGTCGGATAGCTAGGATCCCACATGCCTGGCGGCCAAAAAACCAAAACATAATACAGAAGCAATATTGTAACAAATTCAATAAAAACTTAAAAAATTGTCCACATCAAAAAAAAAAATAATAATAATAATCTTGGGCTTCCCTGGTGGCGCAGTGGTTGAGAATCTGCCTGCTAATGCAGGGGACACGGGTTCGAGCCCTGGTCTGGGAGGATCCCACATGCCACTGAGCAGCTAGGCCCGTGAGCCACAACTACTGAGCCTGCGCGTCTGGAGCCTGTGCTCCGCAACAAGAGAGGCCACGATAGTGAGAGGCCCGCGCACCGCGATGAATAGTGGCCCCTGCTTGCCACAACTAGAGAAAGCCCTCGCACAGAAACGAAGACCCAACACAGCAAAAATAAATTAATTAATTAATAAACTCCTACCGCCAACATCTTAAGAAAAAAAAAAATCTTAAGAAAAAAAATATGCCTGGTTGTTGTCATATTCCCAGGGTTTCCAAAAGAACACAGTGTTTGCATTTAGTCTGTGATCTGAGCGATATGAAAGTGCTGGTGCCTGTAGCCAGTGGTAATACTAAGTAGCATTTATGCAATTTGCAAGAGCCGCATTCAAGGTTTTTTGTTTTTGTTTTTTCTTTTTTGTGTTTTTTTTTTCTTTTTTGTACGTGTGGGAGGTTTTTTTGCATTCAAGTTTTGCTAGTTTGCTCTAATATAAGCAAAATATAGTATAATCAAGATAAGCATGATAGCCATCTAGAAAGACAAAGAGATTTATAAGCACACGTAAAAACAGCAGACATCCTCCGTCCCATCTCGCCAGTCACAGTACACACAATGCATTAGGCTGGACGGCCTCATGCGAGAATATTCGTGGGAAACCTCATCTAAGGTTGCTCTGCATGGATACAGGACTGCCTGACCATAAGAAAGCCTGCTGTAGGATCAACAAAAACAGAGACAGTAATAAAAAGTAACGAGAAATCTTACATAACTAACGAAATAGGCTTAACTTTTGCAGAGAAGCTAAAGTGTGCCTATGTCGGAAATGTACCTACCTTCAATTCAAGAGCATTTAGGTTATGTGCGCTCCATATAGGAGAAACATCTCCAGATAATAGAAAAACACAATGAAAACGGGGAGAAGTATACAGCAAGAACAGGAAGAGCTAATGAAAATTAACGACGCATCTGAACTACAGCCAGAGGTGGATGTAACTTTATGTTACTCAAATGCATAAGCGCTGACCGATGCAGGCCATGCCAGGGAACAAAGGTTTTGTAAGGACTTTGGTAATCGGGAATGAAATTGATAACCACAGTGAAAGCCACGACATTAATAAAAAAGGGATCAATGACACAGACAAATATATTTACAGATCATTGCCTAACTTGAGGCCTGCAAAGACCCAGATGTATCACTGCCTTCAAATTTATTTATAGATCAGTGTCTTAATGTGATGAATAGTTGGCTTATAAACTAAAAATACTGAAAATCTCAACATATAACTACGACTTTTTTCCCTGTCCTTTACTGGGCAGAGATGTCCGTGCAGGTCTGTGACCCAGGGACAGCTCCTTAGTCATCTGTGAGCGGTGTCACAGGGTGAGCCTACCCCACAGCTAACGGAATAAACCACACACTCCCGTCCAGAGGACAAGCTCGGCCCAGAGGCCCAGTTTCACTGGAGCGCCTCCCATGGGGCATCGTTCTTCCCAGTCCAGTCTGACCCCTTGCTCTTGCTTACCTGGCCCCTGCCCCTCTTGGCTCGGCTGCACCACTGAGAATTAACGTAGCAAGAGGAAAAGACAGAGGGTGTGCTGGCTGTGAAAGTTCATTTTGGCCCCAGTAGGGTCTGAAGGCGTTTACTCATTCATTCATTCATTCACTCATTTGTTCACTGCCCACTGCGTGAACTAGCCCCTGGGGGATAGAAACACACTGCAGGAAGTTGAAGAAGAATCTGAGCTGCAAGACGCAGACACAGAGGAGACCACAGAATTCCTCCAAGACGAGGGTTACGTAAGAGCAGTAAGCAGGGAAACTGCTCCAGCAAAGGTGCCCCGTCCAGCAGAAAAGGACGGGTGTTCCAGCCAAGGGCGTGTGGGAAGCCAGGGAGGCCAGACCCAGCAGCCCTGGAGGAGGGGGCAGGGAGGGGACAAGGAGGCGGGGGGGTGGACCACAAGGGCTGAAGCGAGCGCCCAGGCTGCCAGTGGGTTGGAGAGGACCAAGGTAGGGCCCCGGCACTGGGGCAGTGGCCATAAGGATGGAGAGGAAGAAGCCAACAGGCCTGGGTCTGACTGAATGTTCTCCATCAGGGTCAGTGGGAGGGCTGCTGGGGAGGAAGTCTGGGTGGTGAGGATGCTGAAGAAGGGGGTCACTGACCTCTCACCTATCAGATGGGCAGAGAAGAACAGCTGGCACGGGTCACCGAGGGAGGTGTGGGGGACAGGCACTCACACTCTCAATTTTAGCACGGGTTGGTTGGCACAGCTTTGGGGTTGGAAATTTGGCATTATCTGTTAATTCAAAAAAATATGTTTATACACTTTCCCTAAGCAATTTCTAGGATGATAACCCTGTGAAACCCTTGCACGGTCCTGCACACACACACACACACACACACACACACACACACACACACACACACACGGATGTTTGCTGTGGCATTTTTTAATAGTGCAAAATACACATATATGTTTTTAAAAGGAAACAAATATTCACCATTAGCAGATTGGTTACATAAATTATGCCCATAAAGCCGTTGAAAAGAGTGAGGGACCCAGAATCGGCGGTTCTCAGATGTTAACGTGCCGGAGAGGCTGCCGGGATCCTGGAAGGCTGATAAATGCAGATTCTGGCCCAGTGGGTCTGGGGAGGGCCCGAGATGCTGCGTTTCCAACAGCCCTCCAGGCAACGCTGCTGTCGGGACATAGATTTCTGACGTGGGAAAAAAAACCTGAGCTGTATCATCAAGAGCAAAAGGGAAACTGCAAAGTGATGCGTCTTATTTTGGTAAAGAGTAATCGTAATGCAAGTTAATGTATGCCTTGACTATCTGGAAGGAAATGTATTTCTGGGAGGAGAGCTTGAGGTGGGCTTCCCCTTTCTACATTACACATTTAACTACGATATTTCTGGGTTTTACGGTGAGCATGAATTATTTTTGTACCAGAAAAAACAATATCTTAAAATAAGCAATCAACAAATTGACACATTGACACAAAAAGTTTGTGAACCTGAGCGTTATGGACTGAATGTTTATGTTCCCCCCAAATTCATATTTTTAATCCTAACCCCCAAAGTGAAGGTTTTAGGAGGTGGGGTCTTTGCAAGGTGATTAGGTCATGGGAGTGAAGTGCTGATGATGGGATTAGGGCCTTTATAAATGGGACCCCAGGGAGCTCCCTCCCCCCCTCCCCCAGGGGTGGACACAATGAGAAGACAGCCGTCAATGAACCAGGAGGCGGGTCGCCACCAGACACTGGATCTCTGGCACCCTGTTCTTGGACTTCCAGCCTCCAGAACCATGGGGAACAAATGTCTGAAGTTTCAGCCGCACAGTTCATGGTGTTCTGTTATAGGAGCCCAAACGGACTAAGACACACAGAGTGAAAGGTTACAATTCAACTGTATATCATATTACTCTTAATAGATCATTCGTGCTATTATTTTAAAGAGCTGTCAGCAACCAGCAGTTTTTTCCAGGCTGGGGAACAAGTGTCTGATGCAACAGCCTCTGTCTGCCCATCAGTTCTGATCCACCTCAGTCAGCCCTGCCAGCTGCGGGGCCATTGCTTCAAAACGCAGCCCTGTTCCAGTTACCCCCCCACCCATCCACGTGTCCGCCCAGAACACCGCACCGGCTCCCCACTGGTCCCAGCATCAACACCAGGCCTGGCCTCGCCCACTTCTCCAACGCCTCTTGCCCCCACACACACACGCACACACATGCCAGCGTTCTGCCCTACTACCTGCCCTGGGCCCTCTGTTGCACATGCGTCAGCCCCTGTGTCATTCATGGACTGTTCCATGTTTGCAACCAGATGCTAAAGCCTCCTGTTCCTCCCCAGCCAGCCCCTTTCACCAGGACCAGGGAAAGGTACCAGCCGTCCAGCGCCCTCACGCCTGCCGACCCCTCCAGGCTCGGAGAGACACAGCTTCTCCAAGTGCCAGGCAGCCAGAATCTCTGCAAAGGCCTCCTTCACGTTAGGATCTTGGGGTTGAAAAAGAACCCCAAGATTTGCACACATCAATCCACCACGAAGTCTTTGAAGTCGTGGCTTCAGAGCAAAAAAAATTCTGAGCAAGCTTGGTCCCAGGTTGGAGCAGATGCAGAGGATTCTGGAAGCTGGCTGCCTCCACGCAGCTGCTGGGGGCCAGACCCCTTCTTTCAGAGCACCCGGCAGGAATGAGTGAATGTAATTCATTTGGTTCCTGTTAAAACGGGGTAGCTGCTATTAGTACCAGAGGAGTTGCTGAATGAGAGAGAGGCATGGGCTGCAGGGCTTTACCAGGCAGCAGAGCCTGGGGAGACTTGGGGGGAGCGTGTAGCCCGCACTGCTCACTCCTTCCCGCTCCCTCCGGGCAGGGATCAGCCACATCCTCGGCCAGGGCCCAGGAGGAGGTACTCAGGAAGGGCGGGGGCCGCGCCCCAGGACCCCCCTCCAGCTCCTCACCCCAGGCCTGGGGGCTCCAGCTGGGAGACCCTTCCTCCCCGTCCCTTCACTCCAGGAACTGAGGACACAGTGGTCTGGGGAGCTCTCCGTGTAGAGCGAATCAGACACGGCTCAGGGCGCAGCCTGCGATGGAGCGGTTAATACTCCAAACGAGCCCTCACAGGTAGTCACGTGAGGAGACCACAGCCCCAAAGTGCAGATGACAAAGAGGGACAGACCAGAAACCAAGAGCCCCGCAGAGCTGCTTAGGGAGAACAGGGAGGATGGTGTCAGTTCCATTGTGGAACAAAAGAAAGAAGTTAATTTTTTGCAGTACGCGGGCCTCTCACTGCTGTGGCATCTCCCGTTGCGGAGGACAAGCTCCAGACAGTGGACGTGCAGGTTCAGCGAGCATGGCTCACGGGCCCAGCCGCTCCGCGGCATGCGGGAACTTCCCGGAACAGGGTTTGAAGCCGTGTTCCCTGCATTGGCAGGCAGATTCTTAACCACTGCACCACCACGGAAGTCCCTTCCCTATTTATTTTAAGAGGTTTGTAGGTATTAAACAAAGGGAAAACAAAGTCATCCTAGGAGGAACTTGCCTGTACCTTTGAGATGCAAATGTCCTCTCTGGTCTTCTCAGGAACCCTTATCTCTGCCATCTTTTAATTTTTTTTTTTATTTTTGTAAATTGTCTTCCTTTATTTGTTTATATTTGCAACATGACACAGAACCTCAACACGAACGCACGCACACTCAAGCCGGCTTGGGAAGAGGGAGCTGGGACAAGGTCGCTTGGCAGCTGGGCTGGAAGCACTGCAGCCGGACCCCTGCCCCAGAGTCCGAGGGAGATGAAGGGGGGGTCTCGGTGAGTGCGTCAGGGCCCCGAGGGAATGTCACCGGGGAGGCCCCCTGGGACCAGGACCCCCAGATCCCTCCCACAGAGCTGGCTGGGCGAGGTGGAGGGTCTTTTAGCTCCAGCCTGGGTCAAAGTGCAGGGTCCGAGGCAAAAGGGGATTTGGGCAAAGGCACGAGCCCCACTCGGGCCCTCCCCCAAGGTGGACCTTTGCGCTGAAAGGCCGAGTGTGGGTGTGGGCGTCTGCAGCGGAGGGTGGGAGGCCATGGTGGGAGGGGAGGGTGGGTGGCAGCCTCAGGACCCTCATCACAGCAGCCCCCGTGGGACAGGGTGAAGGTCCAAGCTGCCGACGCCCAGCCCTGCTTCCTTCTGGCTCCCCGCCTGCCCACTCTCTCCCCCCTTGAGATATATACATATATAATGTAGGTCTCTATCTCTCTCTCCTTTCTGTCTATTCGACTCTGTCTTTATTCTAGGAGACAAAACTCTGGAATTTCTCAGTGCAAATGGGGGTGGGTGGGGGGTCTGCCATCTTTTTACATGCAAATTTTAATAAAGAGTAATTTAGAACTTGACTTGTCAAGGATAAATAGAAATCCTAAATGTCTTTTCTGTAAACACTAGTAAAAAGGGTTTAGCCATCTAGATAGGTGACCTTGATTCGTTCCATCTGCCAGAAGCCCAATTTGAATCCAGCCCCTTGTAACTGATGGCTTTTATGCTGTACCTGACTCAGGGCTGAATTTTGGAATGGGAACTGTGAGGCCTCTGTGTTTGTGTGTTCATATGTATCTCTATGTGTGTTGTAGGTGTATGGTATTGCCAAAAATTAATTCGTAAAAGAGCTCTACTTAATTGGCTTTTTAAAAAAATTAAGCACTTATATATAAATACTCAGAAAATAATCTGGCCAGAATGAATTCCAGGTCCATGTCATCTGGAAAATATTCAGTACTAAACTGATATCTGATATTGGAGGAGGCTTAAGCTTGTTGGTTTCATTAACATAGACATGTCTTTAGAGTCATCAATGTTGAGTATAACACTTCTGTTGTACCTCGGTTTACTGGAGGTCAAATAAAACCTTTATCTGTTATAAATTTGTCAACAAGAAAAGTAACTCAATGTGAAAAAAAAAACGTTTAAGGAAAGTAAGATGTATGTTTTCAGTAAAAGAAGGTAGGACGAATGAGAAAAAAAATACTGAAAAGAGTTGTGCATGACCAGGATTTTTTAAGATTGGATTAAATTTAGTTGGGTAAGTGGATTTTGTTGGGAGTGGGCTGGGACAAGACTCGATTTGGTTTCTCCCTCCAGAGTTTTCTTGAAATGCTGCTTTTAATAACAGATAGTATGAGTTTCTTTGCCTTTAAGTGATCTGTATTTGCTTTTGAGATCTTTTGTAACTTTGGTTAAGGAATAAGTATTGTCTCACAGTGACCTGTGATTTTATTTGACCACGTTTTAAAACTTTTTGACAAACTTCCCAAATATCAAATTTTAGTTTTTTTTGAATTCCAGCTAACTTTGAGGTACTTTAGAGGGCCCCTGAGGTATCTTAAAGAGAAATATTTAACTAGGATTATTTGGTATGTTAAGTTAAATGTAATCATTCGTAATTCTGTTTCTTTATCGATTACACTGTAATCAGATGTTTGGGGGTTTTTTTAATTAATTAATTTTTGGCTGTGTCGGGTCTTGGTTGCTGTGCACAGGCTTTGTTTTTAGTTGTGGCGAGCGGGGCTACTCTTTGTTGTGGTGCGCAGGCCTCTCATTGCGGTGGCTTCTCTTGTTGTGGAGCACCGGCTCTAGGCCCGAGTGCTTCCGGGGCATGTGGGATCTCCCCTGACCAGGGTTCGAACACGGGGTTCGAACACGTGTCCCCTGCATTGGCAGGCGGATTCTTGACCACTGCGCCACCAGGGAAGCCCTGTAATCAGATGTTTAACCATGCCCTTTAAGTCTTTTGTTATTTATAGATATTTTTGTACTCTGATGCTGTTACAAAAAGCGCTTCATCACCAAGGAGATTCACGGAAAGGCTATGGAAGCAGTTACAACAGTTCCACACCAAGATGATGGCTGTGCAAGGAATACAGCCCATACTGACTTAAAGCAAGGAGCTGTCCTGCCCCTGGGGCCCCTAGATCAGGCATCCAGAGATTTTTACTCCCTGACAGGCGGGGTCAACGCCCCTACCCAGACTTGAAGCAGTTACAGTAGACGGACCATTGCCTTTCTGCTTCCCATAAGAATACAGGAGTAAAATCTCTGCGGGGGGGGGGGGGGGGAGGGGGGCGGGGATGAAGCAGGAGGGGAGGGGGCAGGGCACAAGAATTTCATAGCCTGAGGACATGACATAAACTGATTAGAACCTAATGGGTCCAAGATGGCGGACAAGTCGCCTTCCACTAGACCTTGAGCCTCAGTACACGCTTACATCAGCAAGCTAAATGACACACCCACAGGCACCACGACAGTTCCAAAGCCAACCATAAGTATCAAAAAGTGGGCGGTGGCCCAGTTCCTGGAAATCCCCGCCCCTTCCTAAAATAGCAGGACTACTCCTCCCCCTCATTAGCCTATGAAATTACGCACCCCCATAAAAACTGACAACACCACACCCTGGGGCCTTTCTCACCTTCCAAGGAGTGTGTTTCTCTATAAATAAATCCACTTCTTACCTAAAAAATCTGATTAATTTTATGACAGCCCTGGGCGATGGGCACTCTGATCACCCTACTCTGCAGATGTGGATGCTGAGGCTTAGTGGGTCGAGCAGGTCACACAACAGTGAGGTCAGGATCTGAACCGAGCGCGGAGCTCTGGCTTGAACTTCCATCCAGGTGTCACTCTGGTTCCTCCAGGAAGATTTCTTTGCTGGTCACCATTAAGCCCTGAGTACTGTTGGTCCCCAGCTCCCACCTTCCCGTGTGTTGTATTCGTTTCCCAGTACAAATCACCCAGTGACAAAGCACCACAAAGCAGGCAGCTTAGAACAGACATATAGTCTCGGTCCTGAGGCTGAAAGTCAGAAATCAAGGTGTAGGCGGGGTGGGTCGGGTGGGTCCCTCCCTGGTGGGTCCCTCCCGGTGGGTCCCTCCCAGGGCTGCAGGACAAGACCTGCTCCAGGCCTCCTCCAGCTTCTGATGTGGCCTCAATCTTTGGAGTCCCTGGGCTCAAGGAGCATCTCCGCCATCGCTGCCTCGGACATTGCATGGCCTTCTACCTGTGTGTGAGCTGTGAGCCCCAATTTCCCTCTTAAGAACACCTGTCTTTGGATATAGGGCCTGCCCAATCCAGCAAGGCCTCCTCCTAACTTTGCATCTGCAAAGGCCGTATTTCCACACGAGGGCACGTCCACAAATTCCAGCGGACTTGAACTCTGGGGGGGTACCAGTCACTCCAGCGGGCGGCTGTCCATGGAGCGGTAATCAGGGAACATCATCCCAGGGAATCCCAGCAATCCTAATAAGGGACAGGTGCGTCATTACGCGGAGCGCGGAGGGACCTGAGGCCTGAGGTTGAGTGACAGGAGCAGTGAGCTCAGGACCAAGCTTCCCGCGAGCAACACGCAGCAACACACCGCGTGGCTCCCATGGCTCCACCCGCGCTCCACCCGCACACGCGTCCGCAAGGATCCACCCCCACCCCTACCCCTACCCCGTAAGCGCGGTTACTACTGTGGAACGTCGTTAGGAGCCTTCTTTACCATAATCTCTATAAAGTTACGAGCGGGGCTACTCTTTGTTGTGGTGCGCAGGCCTCTCATTGCGGTGGCTTCTCTTGTTGTGGAGCACCGGCTCTAGGCCCGAGTGCTTCCGGGGCATGTGGGATCTCCCCTGACCAGGGTTCGAACACGGGGTTCGAACACGTGTCCCCTGCATTGGCAGGCGGATTCTTGACCACTGCGCCACCAGGGAAGCCCTGTAATCAGATGTTTAACCATGCCCTTTAAGTCTTTTGTTATTTATAGATATTTTTGTACTCTGATGCTGTTACAAAAAGCGCTTCATCACCAAGGAGATTCACGGAAAGGCTATGGAAGCAGTTACAACAGTTCCACACCAAGATGATGGCTGTGCAAGGAATACAGCCCATACTGACTTAAAGCAAGGAGCTGTCCTGCCCCTGGGGCCCCTAGATCAGGCATCCAGAGATTTTTACTCCCTGACAGGCGGGGTCAACGCCCCTACCCAGACTTGAAGCAGTTACAGTAGACGGACCATTGCCTTTCTGCTTCCCATAAGAATACAGGAGTAAAATCTCTGCGGGGGGGGGGGGGGGGAGGGGGGCGGGGATGAAGCAGGAGGGGAGGGGGCAGGGCACAAGAATTTCATAGCCTGAGGACATGACATAAACTGATTAGAACCTAATGGGTCCAAGATGGCGGACAAGTCGCCTTCCACTAGACCTTGAGCCTCAGTACACGCTTACATCAGCAAGCTAAATGACACACCCACAGGCACCACGACAGTTCCAAAGCCAACCATAAGTATCAAAAAGTGGGCGGTGGCCCAGTTCCTGGAAATCCCCGCCCCTTCCTAAAATAGCAGGACTACTCCTCCCCCTCATTAGCCTATGAAATTACGCACCCCCATAAAAACTGACAACACCACACCCTGGGGCCTTTCTCACCTTCCAAGGAGTGTGTTTCTCTATAAATAAATCCACTTCTTACCTAAAAAATCTGATTAATTTTATGACAGCCCTGGGCGATGGGCACTCTGATCACCCTACTCTGCAGATGTGGATGCTGAGGCTTAGTGGGTCGAGCAGGTCACACAACAGTGAGGTCAGGATCTGAACCGAGCGCGGAGCCCTGGCTTGAACTTCCATCCAGGTGTCACTCTGGTTCCTCCAGGAAGATTTCTTTGCTGGTCACCATTAAGCCCTGAGTACTGTTGGTCCCCAGCTCCCACCTTCCCGTGTGTTGTATTCGTTTCCCAGTACAAATCACCCAGTGACAAAGCACCACAAAGCAGGCAGCTTAGAACAGACATATAGTCTCGGTCCTGAGGCTGAAAGTCAGAAATCAAGGTGTAGGCGGGGTGGGTCGGGTGGGTCCCTCCCTGGTGGGTCCCTCCCGGTGGGTCCCTCCCAGGGCTGCAGGACAAGACCTGCTCCAGGCCTCCTCCAGCTTCTGATGTGGCCTCAATCTTTGGAGTCCCTGGGCTCAAGGAGCATCTCCGCCATCGCTGCCTCGGACATTGCATGGCCTTCTACCTGTGTGTGAGCTGTGAGCCCCAATTTCCCTCTTAAGAACACCTGTCTTTGGATATAGGGCCTGCCCAATCCAGCAAGGCCTCCTCCTAACTTTGCATCTGCAAAGGCCGTATTTCCACACGAGGGCACGTCCACAAATTCCAGCGGACTTGAACTCTGGGGGGGTACCAGTCACTCCAGCGGGCGGCTGTCCATGGAGCGGTAATCAGGGAACATCATCCCAGGGAATCCCAGCAATCCTAATAAGGGACAGGTGCGTCATTACGCGGAGCGCGGAGGGACCTGAGGCCTGAGGTTGAGTGACAGGAGCAGTGAGCTCAGGACCAAGCTTCCCGCGAGCAACACGCAGCAACACACCGCGTGGCTCCCATGGCTCCACCCGCGCTCCACCCGCACACGCGTCCGCAAGGATCCACCCCCACCCCTACCCCTACCCCGTAAGCGCGGTTACTACTGTGGAACGTCGTTAGGAGCCTTCTTTACCATAATCTCTAAAGTTTTCGTTTTTAAACGAGAATGTATTCGTGCTCATTCGGAAGTTAAAGTTTACAGCCTTTTAAGAGCAGGCACCATTTGCTGCCGTGCGGCTCCCTGCGCTGCCGCCCTCCCGCCAGCAGGGGGCGCCGCCACGCCCCGCACAGCGCGCCACTCTCCGGCCGGAAGTCTCGCCCCGACCGGAAGTCGCGCGTCGGCGCGTCCCGGAAAGTGGCGGCGTCTACGAGAGCTGCAACCCTGTTTCCGAGTGGCTGCTCGGGGCACATGGCCCGCGGGAAGCGCCGAGCCGGGCGGGGGCCGCGCCGCGGGCCTGGGGGCGGCGGGGAGGCGGCCCTGAAGCGACTAAAGCTAGCAGTGGAGGAGTTCGTGCAGGCGACCTCGGAGGGCGAGACCCCCGGCGGCCTTGAGGGGCCCCGGGCTCAGGGACGCGTGCGCCCTGGCGGGAGGAAAAGCCGCAGGGAGCTGAGGAAGGAGAAGCGGCACCTGAGGAAGGCGCGCCGGCTCCAGAGGACGGCCGGCCCCGTGCACGGCCCGGGCGGCGGCGGAGCCGGGGGAGCGAGCGGCCCCCGGGCGGAGGCGACGCAGGAGGAGGACGGCCAGCCGTCCCCACGGCGGGCCTCGCGGCCGTCCGAGGAGCTGCGACCTCCCCCGGTTCCGGCCAAGGCCGGCCAGGCCCAGGCCAGGGGTCCCCTGGGCAGGACCAAGGCCCCCGCAGCCGCCGCCGCTGCCCGGAAACGGGCACTTCTGGCGGCCAACGAGGAGGAGGACCGAGAGATCCGAAAGCTGGAGCGGTGTCTCGGCTTGAACAAGCGCAGAAAGAAGGGCGACGGAAGCTCCGTGCCTCTTAGCTTTGCCCGCGATGGGCTTGACTACGTCCTGGGAGCCCTGGACTCTGGGAAAAGTAGCGGCTGGTATGAAAACAGCAGTGAGGAGGAGGAGGAGGAGGATGCGGGACAGACACTCCCCGAAAGTGACACCGAGGACGAACGGGAGGAGCAAGATGCGGAAGCCGAAGGCGAGCGGGAAGCAGACGCGGGAGCGCAGAGCGAGGAGGAGGGCCAGCAGGGTGTAGGAGGGGGACAGCTGGAAGCCGGAGGAGCAGAAGGGAGAGCGAAGGAAAAAGGGAGGAAAAAGGGAGTCCGTTTTGCCGAAGATGAAGAGAGGAGTGAAAATTCCTCGGAGGATGTTGACGCAAACGATAAGGTATTAGATTGTGAACAATCTGAGTCCTCTGGGATTTCCTTCAAAATAACGGGTGGGGGGCAGAGAGAGCTTGGGACAGAAGTGACACAGTTGATGTATTGATAATTGTTTGAGCTGAGTGTGGGTCTGTCGGGTTATTTAAATGTCCACAATAAAGAGACAGGGAGAAAACATCCCTCGAGACCTTTCTATCCCAGGGACTTACCGGCCGTTCCCACCGTTGTCCTAAGGCCACATCCTCACTCGGTTTACTGCCTCAGTCTCCAAACCTGACTTTGACTCCCCTCCCCCAAGCTTTGTTCCCACCTCCCGTGTACCCTGGGGACTCCTGCAACACCCCTGAGTCACCTCTGCCCACACCTAGTCCTTTTTCTGTCCAGCTGCTCCTGGAGTGGATCCTTCTAAAACACAGAGCCGATCAACGAGACTCCCTTGGATAAAGTCTCACACTGACGACCGGGTTTAGAACCCACAGCAGAGCAGACAAGGCCTCACACGCTGACCCCTTGCCTCTAAAAACAGCTTCGCCTCTAAAAACAGCTTCACCTCCACGCGCACCTTGAAGGCGGCCGTATGGCATGGCTTGTGTTTCCTTCTCCGCTTCTCACCATTTCACCCTTCTGCCTCTGAGTATATTATTTCTTCTGTCTGCAAGACCTTTCCTCGATTTCTCACTGTTTGTGTTTATCTGTTAAGGTCAAACATCTTTGGGAATCTTTTCCCCTCCTGAAGGATATGAAGCGTCTTTCATTTCTGTCCTTGGTGCCTTAGCACCTGGCACTCTGTGAGCAGTGCCCAAGTGCTATCATTTCCTCTCTTAGCACTTTAAGTTTTGACTATTCCCAAGTCTCTTTCACAGCCTGTGGAGGTGTAATTGAGATACTAACGGGTGTCTCAAGATTAAGTTTCTGTGTATGAAAATGTGCTTTCTCCAGCTAAGCTTAAAGCCTGACAGCAAGGATCATGCCTTACAAATGTCTGTCTCCTAAAGGCTTGTCCGGGAGTGCTGGTCGGTGGTAATGACTTGTAATCCTCTCAGTTGAAAATCTAGGAAATAGTGAGCAGTGGGTTGATTTTGATTTTATCATGTAAATTTAGATATTGGTTTTGACGGTTTGAAATTACTTTGGACCGCTTTTTCTCCAAAACTGGTGATGCATTTAATTTAGGTGTTTGTGTGTTGCCGTGCCTACTGTGAACTGAGGCTGGCAGAAGTGTAGAATACAGGGCTCTGTCGGGTAGACGGTGGGGGGGGGCAGCCAGGTCCGAAGAGTTACAGAGGGAAAAGTAAGGTGATGAAACGTAGTGTTGATGTTAATGTACATAGTGACGTCCATCGTCCTGACCATGGCGTGCGTGTCCAGGACTAGAGCGGGCACTCGCCAAATAGCTGACGTTCATGAAGCAGCAGCACTCAGTAGTGACAGCCTCTCCCAGTTCTTGGGAATTTAATATCTAAGTGTGAGTGTAGCAAGGGGAAAGGTGGGGTGTAGTCAATGTACATTTTTTTGTAATTTATTTCTGTCCTTTCAAGCAGAGTCTTTGTGAAAAGGGTGGAAGGTACATCCCACCTCACGTGAGGCGAGAAGAGGAGACAGTGGATGGCCAGAAAAAGGAAGAACTAGAGAGGCTCAAGAAACAGGTCAAAGGTCTGATTAACAGGTAACCTCGAGACAGTGTATTGTGTCACTTCAAGAGATTGTCTCTTTTCTAAAAACACAGGAATGGTTCTGGGAATTAAACCAAAGCCTGCATTGCCTTTTTTTTTTTTCTTTTTTAAATTTCTTTTTAGTTAAAACACTCTTCTTGGTGCATCCTGGAATTTACACTCTTCTTGGTGCATCCTGGAATTTTACCGAACATGCCATTTGATGTTCAGAGTTAGCGCAGCTGCAGTGCATATACATCCTCCCATCCCCACCCAGTACAGCCCTTATCTCCATGTTAGGAAATAAAAGATTTTTGTGCCAGCAGAAAATGGAAAAGTTGGGATTTTTTCCAGCAGTACATACGGATGTGCTAACGATGGTTCCCTCCCTCTGCCGGGGGAGATCGGGTAAGGATATCAGTGGAATATCCTCATCACAGTCTCTGTGGTTTTGAAGGGAATCCTTCATGTGCCTTACTGTGGCCGCATTTCAGCTGGAAGGACAGCAGTTAATGTTATTTGAAGATTCCAGAAGATTCCGTGTTATGTACATATATACTGGATTAATGGGACAGGATAAGAATTGTTCGTGGGTCAAATACATACACAAAAGAGGATCTATTGGAAGTATTAATACCTTTATCAATTTTTTTTAATTGAACTAAAAAAACAGTTCTTTATTTGAAACAGCACTGTCACTCTGTCTTTCCAACTGTCTGCAGGCTGAGTGAGCCGAACGTGGCCTCCATCAGTGGCCAGCTGGAGGAGCTGTACATGGGCCACAGCAGGAAGGACATGAATGACACTCTGACGGGCGTCCTCCTGAGTGCCTGCGCCCCGGACGCGGCCATGCCCGCCAGGCTGGTGATGGAGCATGTCCTCCTGGTCAGCATTCTTCACTGCACAGTTGGCATCGAGGTAGGGCTGCCTCTCTCCAGCCATTAGCTGTCCAAGTGCTGCTTGTGTCAGTGATCAGCTGACACGGCTCAAGGCCACCTTGTCTGTATTGTGTCATCCTACACCACACTCGGCAGCTACGTGATGCTGGCCAACTTCTGCTTTTGCGCTTGGTCCCTTCTGACACGGCCTTATTGTCTGTTAGTTCTGTCCCTCTGGACTGACATCGTGGACTTCCCTTCCTCTTCTCTGTATTCCCCACGGTAACAGTGACTGTTTCAGGTGTTCAGAGCACAGGGCTTTGTGTTGGGCGAGAGGCCACCGGAATGTGAGGTAAAACTGGGCATGAAGCGAGGGGACACGTGACAGTGCCTGGGCTTGGAGCCTCAGTGCCCCTGGGTGGGCCACAGACCTGCCCACCCACAGACCTGCTCGTGTCTGTGAAGTGGGGCCTTGGTCAGGATTCAGTGGACAGCGTGTCTAAAGCGTCTCCTGTGCGGTGCCTGGTACCCAGTAGGTGCTGCTGGGGAAACAGCATCCCCGTGCCATCTGACCTGCCCCGTGTTCTTGGTCCTTGGTCTGTGACCCTTGTGTTGGCATCAGGGAGGCCCACCTCGTCCCGGGTCCTCTTCTGTCTCCTCCCACAGTGAGATCATAACCTTCCTGATCAGCATCCACGCCCTCCCGTGTGGCTGCTTGCAGGGTTGTCGAGGGAAATCGGTCTGGTTACAGGACTTTACACTAAGGTAGACACATGAGTGAGTGAGTAGGCCAACGAGGTGTAATTTTCCAGATGACCTTTATATTGACCAGAGGCCTTGACGATCCCTTAGGACCTTTGCGTGGGACGGTATCTTTTAGTGGTGGTGTTGAGCTTCTCTGCCTTCTGATCGCCCTCCTGCCAAGGACAGGCCTCGGCAGCAAAGTGTCACTGCAAGTCTGATCCCCTGGGGTGAGTCCTCGGGACTCCCAGCAGGATGAGTGGGGCAGGTATTTATTTAGCCCCACTTTGCAAACGCAGCAAAGCCCCTGAAGGCCATGCTGTCCCCCGGATCGCGGGCTGTGGACGGTTCCCGGGGCCTTGCCTCCCCTCTGCCGCTGCGTTCTGCACACTCCTCCCACTTTTCTAGGACTTGCTCACAATTATGGTCTTGAAAACCATTTGGGGTCTTACAGAGGGGGCCTGTCCGGGGCTTACTTTAAAGAGCACAAACTTTCCAGAAGGCCTTCTCCTTCTATCTGCTAGAGGCTCAGCAGTGAGGGCAGTGCTGGGCGGGGAGACCAGCCACCTGGTGACCTGCCTGCCCACCCTCCCCTGGAGGCTTGGTCTGCCGGTTTCACGGCTGGGAGTGTGTGCAGCAGCCTGGCCTGTAGGAAGTGCTCGTTCAAGTTAGTGCTTGTGAGCCTCTGCATGGTTGGAGTTCCGCCTTTCCTCCCACTGCAGGCTCCGTCACCCTCCCTAGAGAAATCTCTGAGCCGCACTTTTCTCCTCTAGCCGAGGTCATATTGTAAGGACTTTCTGTCAAAATTTTATTGAAATTTATTTTTATTTATTTATTTGGCTGGGTCGGGTCTTAGTCACAGCACGTGGGATCTTCACTGCAGCGCGCGGGCTTCTCTAGTTGTGGCGCAGGAGCTCTAGAGCACGGGCTAACTTGCCCCACGGCACATGGGATCTTAGTTCCCCGACCAGGGATTGAACGCACATCCCCTCCATTGGAAGGCAGGTTCTTAACCACTGGACCACCAGGGAAGTCCCAGTGAGAACTTTGAAAGATGGCAACTCTGGGACCTCCTGGGCACAGGGAGACGAGGACAGAGGAGGGGGCGTGGGCCCCGAGACCTCTGAACAGCAAACTCGCCTCAGCTACTCTGCACCAGCTGTTTAGGGAATTGCTCTTCTGGCGTAATTGTTTGATTTCTAAGGGCTGTGAGTCCCTTCTCTTCATTACAAGGCGTAATGGAATCAGTGGATCCCGTCCTAGTGCCCTGTGACGGCCACGATTCATTCAGTGCCATTATAGGCTGTCCTAGTGCACCCCCAGTCCTCCTGGACCATCCCGGAGTACTTGACAATCAAAACGGTTTCAGTACAGACAGCATTTCATTGAGTTACAGGAAAGGCTGTAGACCCTGCCCGCCTACACAATATCAGGAATCCCCTGCATTTGAAAATGCGAGATTATTGGTCCCATTTCTCACTTAAACCTTCACTGACAGCGTGAGGGACAGCTGAAGTGGTCATTCCAGGGCAAGTCGCGAGGGGACTTCAGCTAGCGACAGCCACTAAAACTGGTGCCAGAGGAGGCTGAGCTGTCCAAACTCTGGTTCCACTGAACTTCTCTCAGTCCTGTGATGAGAAAAGCATCCTCACAGGAATCCATGCAAAGAGGAACGTGAGTTACAAAGCCACGGTGTCAGTTACTGAATTGCTTCTGAGTCGTTGAAAAATCAAAACTCCGGTCTCTGCAGATTTGTGTTAAAATCCCCAAATCAGAATTAATTTATTTGCTTAAATTACTTTAGCAATGTGAATGTTATTCCTATTTTTAAATGCTTTACTGTTATATTTTATTTTGAAGACATTAAATGGAATCTATAATTTTGACGGATTTTGATATGATTAAATAATTCCATTTGTGTGATTGAAAACATACCTGAGTATATTTTATACCTGAATTTTTCTTGATGTCCGCAGAATTCTAATTTCTTTTTTAAAGTTGGATTTGAATGTAACATAGTGGTCATGATAGGAGAGTGTATTCTTCAGGTTTATCTTTAGAGAAGAGGCTTGATTTGGGAGTTAATAGATTAAAGTTGTTTATTCTCAGGTCTTCAGAAACTAAAGAACACATCCAGTCTGTCAGAGCTGCCTCTGCGAAGTCACTCTTTCCTCCTGCCGATCTGGTGCCTTTCTCTGGACTCCTCTAGCCTGTATTTTGTTGCGATTTGGCAGTGACATGTGTATATTTTCCTGCGACAGCCTGTCCGGTTGATCTCATCCTCACCTGGGATTTTAACTACCACTCCTGCTTCTATAAGCAGCCCTGCCCAGGTGTCCTACGGTTCAGGCTTTATAAGGCTTTGTTTTTTTCCAACCTCGTGTCTTGTGGGCTCTCAGCTCCCCGACCAGGGCTTGAATTCGCGCCCACCCGCGTTGGGAGCGCAGGGCGCTAACCGCCGGGCGGCGGGGAGCCCACAGGTTAAGATGGCCTTCCCAACCCGCACCTCTGCTCCCGCTCACGGATGAACCGGCCCGCCGGAAGCTTGGCCAGCTGCCGTTACGCAGAAGGTTGGTCTTTCCCATCCAGCGAGTGGCCACACCCTCTAGTTCTGTCGCTGGGTGACTCTTGGGCCCGGTCCGCCTTCAAGGGTCCAGCACGGCTGCGGTGATCCGCGTTCCCGTGTCTCAGCTGGAGAGTCGCCATCACTTCGCCATCGCTCCGCCACCGCCAGGCGCCTACTCCCGTCTTCTCCCTCCAGGCCCAACCAAGCTGGAGAAGTGAGCTGTGTTAGATAGTAGTGCATTTTTAGAGATACGGATGTGTCCTTAACATCCTTAATGATTTCATTTTTCCAAGGAACCAGAACGGCTGCTGGCCAGAAACAGCACCTCGTTGATTTTAAGGACAAGAAGGTGCCCTTCGAGGGAAGGTGTGTGCTGGGCACCCTGCTCTGCGTAGTGTGTGGTGTGGTGTTTGCCTCTGTAAAGCACTGGGCGCTCAGGCTTGTGTTTTTAGAGGTTTTGCCCTGCTGGAGTTCGTATCCTGCCGCATGTACATTTTATGTGTTCATTTTAAAATTACTAGTTCTTTCAACATGCGTTGAAGTTAAAAGAAGAAGGACCCCTGAGAATGACTTGCTAACTTGATTCTTACACGTTTGCAGTAATGCTTTTTCTGTTCATCCAGGTCGGTGCGCACTTTTTGGAGGCTGTGGTGAGGAAGTTTGCTGACGTCTATAAAAGCGGATGTGACGGGAAAGAGTGTGACAACCTGTTCGCCATCATCGCCCATTTATATAACTTCCACGTGGTGCAGTCTCTCCTCATCTTTGACATTTTGAGAAAACTTATTGGAACTTTCACAGAAAAAGATATCGAACTGATCCTGTTAATGCTGAGAAATGTGGGCTTTTCCTTGAGAAAAGATGATGCTTTGTCGCTTAAGGAACTGATCACTGAGGCCCAGGCCAAAGCCAGCGGGGCAGGCGGCAAGTTCCGGGACCAGACCAGGGTATGAGTGCGTCACCTGACCTGCTTCCTAACTGCCTAAACGCTCACACTGACCAGAACCTAAACATGAGTATCTGGGGTAGATACTGCGTTTCGTCTCCTAACGATCCCTGTTATCTTCTGCCTCATCTGGTTTTGTGGCTTCATCTTCAGGGTGTGAGCGAACCTTGTGTCTTTACTGTTGTGAATTTAAGAATCGATCTGTTTAACATTCAGCCATTCAGAAGAGATGTACTGGGAAGGCCTGGGGCGAGGGGCGAGGGGGTTAGCCCGCTCGGCCTTCTCGCTCTTCCACTCGGCAGCGAAGGGACCAAGGCTTCCAGGCCTCGGTTTCCCCGTGTGGAAAGTGGGGCTCATGGTGGCTACCTCGTTTGCTGGTCTGCAGACTGAGGGGCACGGGAGAGCCATGGGAACCTCTGGGCGGGGCGAGGGCTCATTTGAGGAAAAAGGAAAGCGTCCCTGTGGGGAGGCATCAGGGCGCAGGGCAGGGCCGGCCTCGGGGCCTCGTAAACCTGACAGGGAACTAGGATTTTATCCCAGAGGCTCGTGAAGGGCTCTGGGCGGGTTTTCATGCTGAGGTCACTTTGGCTACAAGGTAGGAAAGAGAGAGAAGCCACCTCGGGGGTTGGGGCGATGATCAGCAGAGTTGCAGTGGACGTGGGTTTAGGATGTAGAAGTGGCCAGACTTGGTGGGGGGAAGGGGAGAGACGGAGGGGTCAGAAGTCACCCCAGGTACCAGCTTGGGCCTGCAGGTGGGCGGTAGTTTGTTCAGGAGACACAGACTGGACAGGAAGACTGGCCCATTGTTGAAATGCTGAGGTGAGGGCTCGGGCTAGCTGTGAGGAGGGAGGTGTAGGCCGAGCTCCCTGAGGGTCCTGGGGGCCGCGGAGGTGGTGGTGGAGTTGCTGTGTAAGGGGGCGGGGGCGGCTCCAGGTGGGAGAGGAGGATCGAGGGGCGGGTCCCAGCGAAGACCCTGTCCCTGTGTTGAATGCTCGGCTCACATTTAAAACAGACACGGCAGACACAGGCATTTGGCTCGGGCTGGCCTGAAGCTGGAGGAGCTGGGCTGGGGAGTGACTGGGTGGGTTTGGAGTCCTTGAGCGCTGATGGAAACGTCCTAAAACTGATCGTGGTGACGGCTGCACAGCCCCGAGTGTGCTCAGTGGATGCTTGGCATGTGAGTTATGTCTCAGCTGAAGTGAACGTTGGGGGGAATCTCAGACAGGGTCTGTGGGAAGTCTTTGTGCTGTTCTTGAAAGTCTTCTCTAAGTACGATGTCATTTCCAGTTTAAAAGTTAGAAAAGCAAAAAGGCCAGGAGTGGGAAGAGGTTGCAGACGTGGTGGGGAAGGAGGGCGACTGAGACGGGGGCTGGTGGGGGTGGAAGGGCGCGCGGCCTGGGCATGTTCTTGGCCCGTGGGGCCGGGGAGGGATTTCTCTTCTCGGCCGGGGAGCCCTGGGCGGCTGCTGAGGTTGGTGGGCCTCTCCCAGAGGCGCCCCTGCCCCGTCCTCGGCGGCGGTGTCTTTCTCCCCACGGTGAAGCGTCGTTGGTTCCCGGCATTTGAGACAATGGCTTTTCCCGTCTGTCTCCAGGTTCGCTTCATGCTGGAGACGCTGCTGGCCCTGAAAAACAACGACGTGCGGAAGATCCCGGGCTACGACCCCGAGCCCCTGGAGAGGCTGCGGAAGCTGCAGAGAGCCCTGGTAGGCACCCTCCTTCCCGGCCGCCTGCGCCGCTGGCTCTGCGCCAACCCCCGTGAAGTTCCGGAGGGCGGTGGGGCCACAGGTCAGGTGCCCTCCCGGTTAGCGGGGGTTCCCAGACGTGAAAGGCAATGGCACGTTTCTGTGGGGTGACCCACACTGTGAGCTGCGCGCACCCCACACTGAACCCTCGGCCGCGCCGGAGAATCGTGGGAGGACCTCTGATCACTTTGGAACAGGGCCTGGGCCGGGGTCCCACCAGGACCAGGGAGGCCAGCCTGGGGAGTGGGAGCTCGTCTGTTTAAGCTCCCCAGAGCTTCTCAGCGTGGGGCCCCCGGGTGAGTCCTTCGGCCCGGACACCAGTCAGACCCAGAGTGGCCTCCTCCGGCAGGTCCCAGGCCCCTGCTGGTGGAGTCCTCACTGCCGGCCCTTGGGGCGCGCCTCCTGCCCGAGTCTGAACCTCTCTCCCCACCCCTGCCCCATGACAGCTGTTGTAAGACAAGTGTTTTGGGTGATAGACCCACAAAGCCCAAACACATACACTGAGAGTTTACCTCGAACTTTGGCATTATTCCTAACCGGTTAACTGTCCCAGCTGTCAGTGACCCATCGCAGCTTTCACGCACCAGAAACGCTGTTATCCGAGCTGGGAAGAGCCAGGGTCGCTGTTCCCCAGGCTCTGAGCTGCCGCGGCCTCCACTGGCCGCCGTTTTCTCAATCAGCTGCGAGGCGCTGGCTCAGGGACAGAGACTCAGCTCCGCGTCTCCTGGGACAGCATCCTGAACGCCGAGCGGACCGGCCGCTGGTGGATCGTGGGGTCGGCGTGGAGTGGCGCCCCGATGATCGACAGCGCTCAGCAGAAGACCCCGCGGGAGCAGCTCACGGGGACGGTACGCGGCGCGTTCTCGCCACCGCCAGGCGTGTGACCGGTGGCCCCACGCAGCTTTCCCTCGGTTTATTTGAAGACCTTATAGAAATGGCTACTGCTTTGTGATATCATTTAATTCCATTTCTGTTATTTCCTTTGAACGTCTCAAAATGTTAGGAAAGGGACTTAAACGTTGAGTGGAGTGAGGGGAATGCAGGACGATCACTCCGTCATCCTGGCCTCCCGCCCTCCGGGCCGTCCTGGCCCCCTCCCCCCCGGCCGCAGTGCTTACCTCGCCTTCATTCCACTGGTACTTGGACTGGCAGACCCACTGCTCCCGCGAAGCCTCCCAGATCAAGCGGTTTTCTCTTCGCGGGCTTGCTTTGCCTCTTGCTGGTTTTCCTTTGTGGGGGTGCGGGGGGGTTTGCTCAAGAATAAAGGTTTCGCGTTTACATACATGTATTTACACATACCTTACAGTTAGCCTTGGGTCAAGCCACAGAATTACACATATTACTTCTTAGAAACTTAGTAACTACGCTAAACCAAAGAACAACTTTCACTGAAACGTCTGTATGATCTACGCCCGGTCGTCCCTCTTTCCAGGTTAGCTCGAAGATACTGGAGCTCGCCCGAAAGCAGAGAATGAACACCGACATCAGGAGAAACATATTTTGTACAGTTATGACTAGTGAAGACTTTCTGGATGCATTCGAGAAGCTCCTGAAGTAAGCCTGTGTGTGAGCCTCTGCTCTGTTGTTGAGTTGGGTGCCACGTCGTGGAGGCCGGGGCCCTGCCCCTTCCCACCCGCTGCCCCGCGCCACGGGCTGCAGTCCAGCTCCTGCTAACTGACTGCTGGTAGCTCCAGATTAGGACAGTTTATGATCTGTTTTGATTGGAAAAAATCAGGTGACCACCTGACAGTTCCCGGTGGCTATTGTTTGTCATGAGTTGCTTAAAACCTTCCTGTTAAAGTTGTCTCTGATTACGTCTAAATTAAACTTCCTGTTTAATTTAGTTGTAATTATGTTACAGCTTCTATAATTAGTTGTAATGAGATTGAAAAGCATCTGTGTACAAAGTACGTCTAAAAAGTCTAGTAATGAATTTTCCTTTATTTGCTTCAAATTCAGAAGGAAATGCAGGGGAAATGTTGTAGGACTGGGAATCCTTGTCCAGAGTCAACACTATGCACTAAAAGGATGGATCCTGCTGTGTGCAAACCAGACCATACGTTTTAGAAAAAAGAAAAAACAAGAAGGGCCCACAGCTGAGGCCCTGTTTCTTGTCGGTCGGTCACCAGTGACAGGCCTTTGTAGAGCCTGGGGTCACCTCATTCTGCCACGTTGTTGGAAACCCTGAGGCCAGAGGCTGGGGCCGGGCCTGGAGCTCCGGTCCTGCTACCCGACCCTGTGTGCTCGGCCCACTTAACCAAACTGCCAGACAGGATGTGTTCCTCTGAAAGATTTCTGCCT
This sequence comes from Physeter macrocephalus, assembly GCF_002837175.3. Lineage (NCBI taxonomy): Eukaryota > Metazoa > Chordata > Mammalia > Artiodactyla > Physeteridae > Physeter > Physeter macrocephalus. Next base: position 1,580,845 of record NC_041218.1, on the reverse strand, counting down.
TAAAGCTGTTAAAATTTGGCCAATTGAAGGCTTAGTCCTCGCTCTTCCTGTCTTACAGGCTGGGGCTTAAGGATCATCAGGAGAGAGAAATTGTTCACGTCCTCGTAGACTGCTGTCTTCAAGAGAAAACGTACAACCCTTTCTACGCGTTCCTGGCGGGCAAGTTCTGTGACTACGCGAGGAGCTTTCAGGTGACAGCTGGGAGGCAGGCTGCCTGTGTCGCACGCTCCTCTAACCACTCTGGCTGGCTCGGCCCACCTGGGATGCGGGCCCTGAGTCAGGCCACCCCGGCCCAGAGCGGTGTGCAGAGAGTGGGCACAACCTGAGCCGTGTCCCCATGCCCCCTTTCCCTGTCACCGATGAGGGGTCACGACCCGCTTAATCGGCGAGTGCCTCTGGTTTATGCTGCACCGTCTTTTTCTAATGTTTCTGCTCATTTAAGGGAAAATACTGCAATAGAAAGAAATTACTGTGAAGCTATTTCAAACTACTGTAAATAGGACAGGAGAGTGTAGTTGCTTCTAAAAAGTCTTGGTTTTTAGGATATTTTAAGTAAATGAATAAGTACAGTACCTTTGGATTATATTTTTAGTGATTTATTCTAATAATTCGTTAAATTTTACCTTTTTTTTTTCTTTCTTTCTTTTATATTAGATGACATTCCAGTTCAGCATATGGGACAAATTTCGGGACTTAGAAACTCTGCCAGCCACTAACTTCTCTAATTTGGTTCAGCTGGTGGCCCACTTGTTGAAGACAAAGTCACTGCCACTTTCCATTTTAAAGGTGTGTGTAACGCGCGAGATGTGAAGCACTGAAAATGATAGCGTACGGTTGAGCCTTGAGCCACGTGGGGGTCAGGGGCACCGCCCCCTGCACAGTCGTAGTCCGAGGGTAACTTCACAGTCGGCCTCCGTATCCTGGTTCCACATGTGAGGATGCAACCAACTTTGGAGCGCGTGGTCCTGCAGTGTGTATTTAGTGAAAAAGTCCTCACATAAGTGGACTGCACAGTCCAAAGGTGAGTTCAGGGGCCAGGTGTAATTCTGTATGCCTGGTACCTTAAGAATATGCATTTCCTTAGATCCTGACTCACCTGAAAAACACTCTCATTATCAGACCATCATAGGAAATCGCCAGATGAGCACGCAGTGTAAATTTGCCTAGTAGCGCGAGGCGCCTTTACAGTTGTTTGCTCCTTTCCATGAATGAGTCTCGGGACTTGCAGTGCACGTACAGGCCATCGTGAGTCCCGCGGTGGCTGCGGCTCCGTCGGGAAGGAGTGGGGATGTGGGAGCTGTGCTTCTGCCGCCCCGCCCTTGGCTGTGGCACACCTGTTAGAGCAGGGCATCCTCACCCCCGCCGAGTTCCCACGCTGACTCCTCGGAGACGATGAGATGCAGATGCTCTGGAGGTGGTCCCGGGTGGACAGCAGAGCCTAGACATGAGAGGCGGGTCAGGGTGGCCTGGACAGTAGGACCTTGGGGGTCTGGGGGTCTTGAGGGTATGGACTGCTAGAGAAGCTGAGGGGCAGGGATGGCTGGGCGCCCGGCCTCTTGCCTTCTGCTTCCTGATCCTTGGGACAGGCTTGGCTGCAGTTTCCTGTCTGTGTTTATGTATTTGTTCACCGGAGCGCCTGTCGAGTTAACTGCGTGTTCCTTAGAGATGTGCCCTTGGGTTTTGGCTACTGTACTGAAAATGAGGACCAGAGCCTCATCCCACGTTCCAGAACTGGGGAGAATTTACAACACGGAGAGCTAGTGCCTTCTCCTTGCTGGGGGGGGGGCGGGGCGGTCTTGCCTTCGGTTCACTTGAGTTTGAGCTCAGAATGGAACAGGATGTGGCGTGTCCCTCAGATGCGGCAGGTCCTGGAGACTCCTTGAAGCAGCCCGGCCCCTCCATACCTCACGGGGCTCTGGCTGTAGGCAGCACCCGTGTCTGCATGTGGTTAACCAGGCTTTTGAGGTCCTTTTACAGTTATTTAACTTGGCATAAGGTTGAAATTTATCCATGTTGATATCTGCAGTTCTGTCCTTGGATTTTATTCCTGCTCTATAGTATTCCAATGTACAAGTATACTATGATTGTTATATGTGTAAATTAGTCTCTTCTGGATCTAAATTGTGTGTGTGTGTGTGTGTGTGTGTGTGTGCGCGCGCACGCGCGCACGTGTGTCTGTGTCTGTGTGTGGTTTTAATTAGGGGATAGTTTCTTCAAGGCATGGAGATTATCTACGTTTCAACTCCAGGAATGAGATTCCTGAATCGCTGGGTCCCCATCCGCCCCCTGGACCTGACTCAGCCCTGCCGAGTTGCTCTCACCAGTGGTGTGCACGCCCTGCAGCAGTGCACAGGGCCCCGCGTCAAATGACAGCCGTTCGTTTTATAAAACTGGAAATAGCCTTAGTTAAGGGGCAAAGGGAGCAGTAGTTTTTTACTCAAACTAGAGTCAGAAATCACTGCAGAGCTGGCTCAACAGTGTAACTTTATTATTTTCTATCTGGACTCTGTTAGGTCGTTGAATTCAGTGAATTGGACAAACCCAGAGTCCACTTTTTACGGAAAGTGTTACATATGCTGCTCATGGAAACGGAAGTTGAAGACCTTGGTTTAATTTTTGCAAGGTTTGTTCCCAGCTCTTTCGATAAAACGTGGAAAAGAGGAGAGAAATTGTTTTCACCTGTGTTGTTTTATAAAAGCAAGTTTGTTGTACTTACATGTAGCTTTTCAGTTTTAATTTTAATAATATCCTGAACATTAATTTGGGGAACATGAGGCTTGCCTAATAGCAAACAGAAAATGATTTCTGACAGATAGGATATTAAGTTCTTACTTGAGAATTCTGACCAGATGGAAACCAGGTACGTCCCCCGCTTCGGGGTCCCTAGGGCTGAGACGGGGCCGGCCGGTCACTGACGCGTGTCCCTTCCTCCTCAGGGTGTCCGACAGCCCCGCGCTGGGCCTGCTGCGGGAGGGCCTGAAGCTCTTCATCAGCCACTTCCTGCTGAAGGGCGGGCAGGCCCGCGGGGGCTCCGAGGAGGCCAGTGTGCTGCGGGAGAGAGCCGAGCTGTGCGCGGGGGCCCTGCAGGGGAGGGCGTCCCTGAGGCCGTAGCCGGGTCTGGGGGCCGAGGGGTGCTCATTCGCCTGCGATGTGGGGCTGTAGCACAGTCTGTCGTATTTAAAATACTCTGTTTCGGTCCAAGGTTTTACGGTATTTGTGTTTTGAACCGTCTTCAAATTACCTATATTTATATTTCTAGGAGGTGGGGGAGAGGGAGGGGGAGGGGTGGGCCCTGGGCAGCGATGATGCTGCGGAGGGGGTGTGCCAGTGCCTAATTTTCTAATAGACAAAGTGAGCCTCTAGAGGGTGCAGTTACAAAGAAATGGATGGTGTTTTTATTTATCTTTTATGTATTGGTTAAAAGTTCAGAAACGGTCAGTTAAACATTCCTGAGGTTTGATTGATTATTTCAAGTACTTGGAAGGCACGTGTTCTGGAAGAGTCAGCAGTTGACTCAAGCCTTGCAGATGTGGGTGCAGCACAGCGGGGGGACGATCCTGGTTCCTCACCTGAAGTTCTGACGTGGGAAAGGACATCTTCCTTCCCCGCAAGTGTCTGTCACTTAGACCCATCGAGTCCAGGTGTGATGCACCTTCCCAAACAACTTTGAAGTCACCAGACGGACACTGGACACAGCAGGTGCCGCCTGCTGAGCGGTGTTCTTGGGGTATAAACGCGCACAGGACAGAACCGCCTGCGAGGGATGAATGTTCAGGATGCACCTAAGATAGAGCGGCTCTCTCCCTCCCTTCCTCTGCTCATGGACAGAGAGAAAGCAGATGAAGCAAAATGTTCACTGTTGGGTGAAGTTTATACACATGAAGTATATTTTTACAGTTTTTCCTTAAGTTTTAAATTATTGCAAAATAAACAATTCTCATAAAGCATTCATAATGCAGAACGCATTCTTCAGAGGTCTAAAACGTTCCAGTGTCTTTTCATGAAAATAATTAGCCTAATTCAAATCACTTCTGCCTCTTTTGTGGAAAAAAAAAATTAATTAGGCCTTACTGTAAAGCAGTGACACTGCTTCTGTTGGTTTACTTCACTGGTGAGGTGCCCCTGGGTTAGCGGCAAGAGCCCGACGGGATGGCGGCAAGGCCCTGCTTGTTGACCGTGACCAGGGCCCGCGTCCTGGGCAGCAGTGACGTCAGTCGCCGAGGGCTCTGGGCACGAGGCTGCCGAGCTGTGGGCACAGACGGCATCCCGGCCGAGGTGGCACAGCGGGATGCCGCGCGTCCCCTTCAGGCGTCGCTTGGTGTGGCGGGGATTCAGCACCCGACATTTGCTCTTGACTCTCAGCCCGTGTGTAAGATTCAGTCCAGCTTTCCCAGTTGTGTGTGTGACTGTGTGTGTGCTCAGGCTGTGGTGTCTCTGAATTACGTCAGCTCAAAGCCTCTCTTTAGGGGACCCGAGTAAGAGGTGGGACTTGGTCGCAGTCCACGTTTGCTGGGGGCCTCCTGGGGGCCACACGTGGAGCTGAGCCCTGGGACAGCTTGAAGGGTTCAGAACCATCATTTAAGTTTGACGGGACAGGTCCTGTAGTCAAAGTGCCCCAAAGAGTGATGGGGACAGCCAGCTATTCCCAGCGCTCAGGGACGGAGAGCTTCTCAAAGGACGTGACGCTGGGACGTGACGGGACGTGACGTGCTCTTCCAAGAGGGGCTGAGGGGGCACTCGGAGGACACGAGGGCACCAGCCGGGGGTCGAGAGTGCGGAGCCTGGCTGTGCGGGGGCCCTGGGACCCAGGACAGACAGCAGGACAGGCACTTGCAACCTGGTTGTGAAGGACCACTTTCTCCACGCTGAGGAGTTGGGGATTTATCGGCTCAACCATAGGAAGCCATCGAAGGATTATTGCCAAGGAAGTTAAATCATCAAAGTTGTGTTTTCAAGAATATTGCTGGAGAAAGGAAGGTGGTGGATCAGCATGTGGGCAGGCTGGTGGCAGAGACCAGGTAGATGGTTCTTGTGACCTTCCAGGCAGAAGTGATGATTCCGGCCTGGGAGAGCAGCTGTGCGAAGGAAGACTCCTGGAGACGTTTCTGACGGACATGCACCGGAAGTTGGTGCCTTTCAGTGAAGAGGTGGAGGGGTGGGGGTGGGGGGCAGTTTGGGATGCCCCCGGTGGCTTGTCAACATCGGGGTCGGGGTTGAGGGTGCAGACACACCGCTGGAGCTGGGGGCCTGAGGGCTGGGAGTTGGAACCCCTCGAGGAGACTTGAGTTATGAGGAGAAGGCCAAGACCAGGATGCTGGACGCGCCTAGCATCCTGTGCAGAGAGCAGAGCCCGAGGGAGGGCCTGGAAACAGGCCCGGGAGTTGGGCTTTGGGGATTATCCACCAGCAATTCAGACCCATCCTGGGAACAGTAGCTCTGTAACAGCGGCGGCAACTTCAGGCAGCAACCATACGTGAACAAAGACGCTGTGAGCCTCTGGGGGCCTCACGTCTCCCCGAGTGTGAAGCACTTAGGGTGCACGAGCAGGTGCGTAGGGAACACCTCCACGCACACGTGTCCTGAGGGTGTTAACGAAAGGTCAGTAAAACTTAGATTTTCTTGGGAAAGTAATATTGGCCTGGGAATCGGGAGTTTTCTCTTTCTCACCCTTATGTTTCGTATCATATCGTATTCTACACTGACAGAGCTGGTGGGAAAGGGGTCAAGTTCACAAGATGACATTTATCTTGAGTGGCGCTGAATAAATGATGAAAAATGATGTTTGCATGATAAGATGATGAAAGGGAAAATGGGGACCAGTTTTAAATGTTCTAAGCCTGCAGAGGTGACTTCAGAACACCCAGGGTGTGTGTGTTTGGAAAACAATGCCTTGTGTGTGTCCACCGGGCTCGGGAGCAGGGCGATTTTGACCTTGAGCACGTCCAAAGCAAGACACATGGCCACGGCCTCTGGGGGTTATCGCGTCGGCACTTCCCCGCTCTCAAATACCCAGTGTGCAGGAGATTGACCCCCGCTCCCGCCCCCAGCGTGGTCTGTGTCCTTTATTCCTGCCCTGGGGCACCAGCCAGTGGTCCCTTGCCTCCCTCCCCTGTGCTTCACCACACCTGGGTGGGCTCCTGCCGACCAGAGAGGGGGAGGGGCGCCCCTCGAGGGCCCAGTGAAATATGAAACCCGGGCGGATTCACTTCAGGCCGAGGTAAAAATGATTAAGAGCATTTAAAAACTATTTTCTATAGAAAATCGTTTAAAATGGACTATTTGTTTCATTTTACTTTGTCAGAAGTGTTTCCAAAGAAAGAGGGCAAATCCTTCCGCTCTTATTTGTTTGGTTTGCCCATCGTTAACACGTGCCACATTTGCTTTTTCTCTTCTTTCTATCGAATCCACATCCATTTATGCACACACACGTTTTGATGGCATCGACTGGAAGTACAGACATCATGACACTTGACTCCCGACCCCTCGTTCTCCATTACTGGTGACACCGTTCCCGCACCTGAGAACATGAACATGCATGTAGTGACAGAGTCCAGCAGACAATTCCGTTTTCATGCTGCCAGTGGTTCCAAACTCAATTTTCTATAGTTGTTTTTTTCCTAGACAATACATACAGTCAAGGTTCAAACATTTCATTTCCTTTTATTTCTCTTTTAGTATACAACACCCACCCTCGTGTAAAATTTCTCACGAAACTGGGCTTTGAGGAGTCCTGGCCCGTTGTCACGACAAATCCTGGTGGGCTTCACGTAAACATGGTTGGGAAAATCACAGCCCGGTGACGCTGGCGTCTCGGGACAGACAGTACGAAGCTCACAACTGGCCACACTAGTTACGGTCGAGGCCAGCAGACCTCCCCATGGCAAAGGTACGTTTTTACCTTTGTAATTATTAAGGGAAATTAGTCACCAAAAGTTAAGGACATCTTACAAAGGAAAAACAAATGTGGCAAAACGTTTGTTTCCTGTTCCCACCAATATTTCGCCTAGTGGGTCAGGCAGGCATTAACGATCCTTGCCAGGATCAATTATTACTCGCAAAATGGTCGTTTTCTAGTCCTGTCATCCCTCCTACATTATTAACTGGCATTCTTCTTTAAAAATGGGTCTTCTTGAGGCTTCCCTGGTGGCGCAGTGGTTAAGAATCTGCCTGCCAATGCAGGGGACACGGGTTCGAGCCCTGGTCCGGGAAGATCCCACGTGCCCCGGAGCAACTAAGCCCGTGCGCCACAACTGCTGAAGCCTGCGCGCCGAGAGCCCATGCTCCGCAGCAAGAGAAGCCGCCGCAGCAAAGCGCACGCTCTGCAATGAAGAGCAGCCCCCGCTCGCCGCAACTAGAGAAAGCCCGCGCGCAGCAATGAAGACCCAACGCGGCCAAAGATAAATCAATAAAAATACATACATTTTAAAAATGAGTCTTCTTATACCCCTCTCCCTTTTCCCGGGGAAGATCAGACTACCCATCGCAAAACGACTGAAGCCATGACAGGCGAGTCTCTGAACGGCAGGTGGCGAGACGCCACCATTGGCTGGGACAAGTGCACAAGACTGGTTCCCAGCAGAGCCTGTGCGGGGTTCGGGCTGGGGTGGGGCCCGTGCTCCCAGGTTGGCGACCCATTCTCCTGCCTGTCGGGGGGAGACCCTGCCAGGTGGAGGGGAGCCCCAGCTGCGCTGGCCGAGCTTCTGTACACCCAGGTGTGGGGTAGAGTTTCGTAGCGCAGTTTTCTTGCTCGGTCCCTGAGCAGTCCCGCTTCGACTAGGTGATGGGGAGGCTCTTGTTGGCCTTGCCCATTGGTCAGTCACAAGGTGTAGAAGGGACGAGCACATCGGGCCCGGCCACTGCTGGCACCAGCCCAGCTCAAGGCCAGCCTGCTGCCAGCGCACAGCAGTCACTGCTTCTCTGAAGTACTCTCACCCATAAAATGGATTTGCCCTCGGGGTTTTCTCTAATTGTTCAAGTAGGTCTGTGAGTGCCTGGAGTGACAGCGGTAATTTCTCTAAACTCAGGATGTGTTCACTAACAACTGCTTCAGTCCGTACTACTCTCATTTCTCTTCTCATGGATCCTTAATCCTGTCCATGCAGAAGAGTAGGCAGGGTGACCAGCTGTCCTGGTTTGTCACCGCAAGGGCACAGCTGCCAAGAGGTCGGTGGGCAACGGGTGCGGGGAGCAGCACCGGAAAGCAGACCCGCCATCTGTCCAACAGCCCAGGGAGGCTCCCAGCGGCAGCTCCGTGTCCGTGTCTACGCTCGGCCCCCCCCTCCCCCCGTGTCTGCATCAATAACCTGACCAAAGAAGGTGTGCTTATCAGTTTTGCTGACAGCCTGACCTCGGCAGGAGTAAGGGCGCTTCTAACTCCAGGAGTCTGCGATTTTACGACCTATGATGAGCTTTGTGTCCTTCAAAGGACCTGGCAGTGTGTCCGGGTCAGTCACCGGGTAGGTTCCCGTCTGGACAAAGGAGGTTCTTGTTAATTGTTTGAGAGCAGAACCTCTCTCTCTGGTTCCTTCCCCCTGAAGTGCAAATAGGGGGTCTCTGAAGGCATTCTTCTTCCTCAACCCACGATTTCCCGTGAATATCATTCTGAAGGTCTGAATTAGTATCTACTTTATAATTCTTAAACGCTGATGGGTAATCCAGGACATTTTTACTGTCTCTGGGGAAATTATCCTTAATGAGAGTAGAACAAAGTTTGCAAAAAAGTACAAGGTGAAACCAAGGTGCTGAAGGCCAGACCGGCTCCCAACATCCCGGAGTCCAGCGCTTGTACAAGGGTGCCCGGCACCTACACACCTTAAAACTGAGGGCTAAGATTATTTCTATTACTGTCATTACTTAATTTTGCCCAGGCTTGGCCAAAGCTCTGATTTCCTACAAAGAGCCACCTCCGAACAGATGTGCCCAAGGGCATAATTACCAGACGAGATGCAAAAACAATGCATTACAAACACAGATTTCCCAGTAAGTATTTATCCAGGGCTTACCGTGTGCAGAGAAGCAAGTTCACATGTCCACGGCATAAAGCACACTTACTTAACTCATCGAAAATACAATGTAATTATTTGAGATTTATTTTATCCTTGCCCTCGGACCTCTGACTGGTGGAGGAAGTACTTTTCAATCTGGTCCCGAGCTAGCCGGCCAGCCCCACAGAGCGGTCATTGGTATCCTTACGCGTTTTGACTTAAATGGACAATGAGATTTTTTTAACCTCTCTGTTTTCTAAATCAGATTTAATAGGGCAGCCAGCGTCTGCTTTACTACTTTAGCTACTCTGGGGCTACCTGATAAATCAGCGGCAGAGGCCATGGCGTCCTGGCCTGGTGCCCGACAGCACGGCTCGGGCCTGCCCTGGGTCTGCCCTGGGAAAGTGGCTCTGCCGGCCCCACCACGAACATTCCCCCAGAGCCGTGAAACAGAGAAGCCGAAAATACAAGACGGACTTTGGGGCTGGGCTCGCTCTTTTGTCCCACGTGCCCTTGGTCTGTCCACGCAGCACAGCACAGGGCAGCTGGAGCGAGGCCCGCGTTCCCTGGACTCACGTGCCAGGGAATGGCACTGTGCCATCGGGGACCGGGGCAGGGACGGGTGCTCTGTCGAGTGTCACTGTCCAGTCACCTCTCCTCTGGGCCTTGTCCTCCCTGCACGGAGGCTTGGCCACTCGGGCCTGGAAGAAGCCGGGTTTCAGGCCGGTGCAGGCCTGCACTTTCTCCCCGACACCAGTGGGTTCCAGCCGCCTCCCCATTGAGCTCCTGGCCCGGCTCCTGGGACGTGAGTGGGAGCGGAAACAACCTGCATGAGAGTCGGTCGTGATCGGGCCACTTGCCCCTGCAAGGTCAGCCCAGCCTGGAGGGGCCTGGGCCCTGACAGCAGAGGCCAAGTGGGCCGGTCGAGATCCCAGAGGGGACTCGCGGGGTCTCTGCTCCCTGCCCACCCTCCTGCCACCCAGATCTCCAGGCCTGGGGGGCCCTCGGGGGAGCGACTCTTCCGGCGGCCCAACGGGACCACCAGCAGGGAGACCCCGAGCACGTCCCGGGTTGGGAAGCCGTGTGACCGAGGGCTCCCTACCTGCTTGGTGGGATAATAAAGCACTCTGTTACCTGTGAGCGAGAGGCCTGATAAAAGCAAAATATTATCACCCCCGCTGTGATTAGGAGGCATCTGGGCACCGGAGACTCGGTAACATTTATGAGTAAATATAATTTATTTCTGTTCTCTGATTATGAAGGTCACGGTGGTTTAACCCTGCTGGGACGGCCTCCCACACATTATCTGCTCAAACAGAACTGGGAAAGAAAACACCGGCAGTCATTAAAAGCGAATTACTTTGTTTTATGAAGATAGGAGAGAGAAGGCCTCACGCTATGGGGGCGCTGGGGCGCGTCCATGGCCCCGAGGAGACCCCCAGCCCACCCTAGGAGGGGCAGCCGGCAGGAGGATCCCAGAGCCGCCGCCAGGGACTCAGGAGGGTCACGAGCACCCCGGGTTTTTTCAAGCAATTTTGAAAAGCTGCCAAGAGTGCAGTGTGTGACGATTCAGGTGTTTCCTTTACCTGTGAAAATCGGTAAAGGAAATAGGTCAAGGTAGCCGGAAGGATTTCTGAATTTCTGGTTTTAAATTTAGCAGAGGACTTTTTTTTTTTAAATTTTTTTATCGGAGTAGATTTACAATATCGTGTAAGGTCTATGCGTACAGCACAGCGATTCAGTTATACATAGATATCGATTCAGATTCTTTTCCCTTATAGGTTATTACATAATACTGAGTATAGTTCCCGGTGCTACACAGTGGAGAACTTACATTTTTTGGTGCACTGGTTTTACTTTTCAAAGTGAGATGTTTGGCCTCTGACTACTTCTACCGCTTCTCTGTTGGCTCCCTCGCCCTCAGGCTCCTGCTGGGGGGAGGCGTGTCCTGGTCAGCAGCATGTACTTGAGTCACATCTAGAGATGCTGGCGCCTGGGACGGGCAGCCTGGGGCATCGGGGAGAGATGGCGAAGGTGGCGATGCTGGGGCAGGTCCCTGAAGCGTGTGTGTCCCGCGGGCAGCCTCGCCGCAGGGGAGCTGGGCCAGGAGGACGAGAGGAAGCACTGAGTGTGACCCAGAGCCTTTGGCTCAAATGCCCGGGAGGAGAGCGGTACCTTTGCTGAAGTGGGAAAACCCAGCTTAATTTACTGGAGCCCTTTGATGTGCTCGTCTCTATACTGGATACAGTGGGAAATGCACAAAAGGACCAAAACATACTTAGAACAGGCAAATTCACAGAGCTGGAAAGTAGAGGTTCCCCAGGGGAGGGGGAAGGGGGTTAGTGTTTAATGGGGACAGAGGTGATGAGACATTTGGGGAATAGATACAGGTGTTGGTACACAATGCTGTATGCATTTGGTGTGACTGAATTGTACACTTACGAATGGTTAAAGTGATAACTATTATGTGTTTTTTGCCACACACACACACACACACACACACACACACACACACGCACACACACAAAGAACCAAAACAAATACCCAGGCCAGAGTTAGCTGTCCTCCAGTCCTCCCTCGGAATAGAACCCCAATTTTTAGCGAGGCCTGTGGACAAATGGAAATAAAGACTCACTTTCCGACCTCCGGCGAAGCTTAGCATGGCCATGTTAAGACTTCTCACCTGGGAGTTCCCTGGTGGTCCAGTGGTTAGGACTCAACACTCTCACTGCCAGGGCCCAGGTTCAACCCCTGCTCGGGGAACTGAGATCCCACAAGCCATGCAGCTCAGCCAAATTAACAAAAGAGAGAGAGAGACTTCTCGCCAGTGGGATGTGAGCGAAGGGGCCACACCTGAACCCCTGGGAAGGACACACACGCACCTGCCCTTGGTCGTGTTGGTCGGGATGTGGAGCCCAAGCCCTATCTTGAACCACAGAGGAAAAGCCACGAGATAAAGGGCCGTGGCCCCTGGGGGTCACGGCGCCACCAGACCAGCCCCTGGCAGCCCGGGTTTACAGGAGAGGAAATGAATTTCTGTCCGTGAAAGCCACTGTTCCTTTGGCTCTCCTGCCGCGTGCGGCCGGCCGGGTCCTCACTGATACAATGGCCTACACGGCCCTTGCACCGAAGCAGCTGACAGGCCAGCGGGCGCAGCCCACGGCGGTGAGAATTAAGACCCCACGGTTACCGACAGGCACGGCGGTCTGTGGGCATCTCCAGGGCGCTGCTCACTCCTGGGGGCCCTCCTGGACATCTTGCCTCCAACCTGCTCCAGCCTGAGGCCCCCGGCACGGGAAGCATGGCTCTGCCGTGCTCGGCTTTCTGCCCAGAGCCTGGTACTGTGTCGGGCACAGCAGCGTTACTCAGTAAGTATCACTTAGACCAGGCAGGTGTGGGGCCAGGTAGCAGGTAGTGGCGGGAGCTCGCGGAGCTATTTGTGCGGCCGTGGTTTGGAAGTTGAGCTGCGCGCGAAGTACGTACTGGATCAGCTGGCTTTTCCTGTGTAAGCAGACCCCCAGACGCAGCGACCCGCGACAACAGCCATCAGCTCATCTTTCTGTGGGCTGGCGATTCCGGTGGGACTCTGGGACTCTCTCTCGTGGCTGCGGCCAACCTGCGTGTCGCCCGCATCTACCCAGCTCGCCCGTGCCTCTCCAGCGCAGCAGGCGGACGAGCCTTTTTCAAGGGTCCAGGCGCACCCCACTTGCAAACGCCTTATGGCTCAAAAGGAGGCTGGGCTCCAGGGCTCCAGGCTGGCCAGAGAGGCAGGTTCACGGGAAGCTGTCGGCTCGCGTGCTCTCTCTCCTTCTCTGTGTCTGTCTCTGTCTCTCTGTCTCTCCGTTCTGCAGGAGTCCCCAAGAGAAGGGATCACGCCGGTGTGGACACAGGGTGGCCCTGGGTCCATGTGCCGGCCAACAGGCAAGCCCAGGGGGGCAGCGAGTGGAGAGCGGGGACACCACGGGCAAGAAGGCACCGGGCTCTGTGTGCGGGGGGCTGATGTGACGGAACCTCGTCTGGGGCGGCCCTGGGCCCTTCCCTCCTGCGCTGTGTGCGTCTCGACAGCCGCCCCGCGAAACAGGGGCCGCCGTTCCCCACTTGACAGAGGACCGTGGGGCACAGAGAGGTCAAGTCACTTGCCCCACGCCTCCCAGTCAGTAAGTGCCAGGATCTCACCCACGCACGCTCACCCTGGCTCTTATTCCTGGGCTCCTGTGAGTCCCCGGAGTCTTTACAAAGCCTTCCTCCCCACCCTCACACCCCTACCCACCACATCGTTTTCCCAGATTAGCCCGGAACTTCAACTTCGAGGACCCTCGCTGGAGCGCCTGGACCCGGGGTGCCCCCTGTGCCTTGTGGGTGTGGAGACCAAGAGCTGCGAGGACCTTGGTTCGCTGAACTGTTCCCTGAGTCTGTATGTGGAGCCTGGCACACGTTCAGCTGCCTAAGCCTCATCTCTCCCTGGGAGACCGGGACTGACCCGGTCCCCCTTTGACAGACGGGGACACGGGCACAGGGTCAAGGAATTTGCCCCGGCCACACACTAGGTGAGGCGGGATGCAAGCCCACGCTCTGGGGTCCCTGCCCTTCTCCACAGCCCTCTGCTCTGGGCGCAGAACATTGGAGGGGAGGTGACAGGCCTGGGAGAAGGGACGGGACTCAGGAAATGAGGGGGGGGACGTGAGTCCGGTGGGAGGAACGGCCTGTGCAGGTGCGTGGAGACGGGACGCCCTGTGCGTGAAGGGAAGGCACCCGAAGTGCAGGAAGGCGGCGCGGCCCACTCCCGGCCCTCGTGGCTCCGTGAGCTTCTGTGCCCGGGGTCGGATTCTCTAACACTGGCAGTGAACCTTTCATGTGAAAACTTCGGTTTTCTCTTTTCTTTTCCAGAGTGTTCTTAAATGCCTGAATTATGAAAATTAAGAAATCACCACAGTACACCTAAAACTAATACAATTATGTATTATAATGTACTGACATAATGCTTTATGTCAATTATATCTCAGTGGAAAGAAAGAAAGGAAGGAAGAAAAAAATCATACATGTAATCTATTTCTGTCCCCAAGTTCCCACTTCCACCATGCACACGTGCATCTCTGTTTTCTGGAATATTTATTCTACTATCAGGTTTAGGAACACTGTGAATCAGGAAGTGAATATTTGATCGCTTGGACTCAGGATAAATATCCTCTACAGTTTTGTTTTGTTTTTTTTTAATATTTATTTTTATTTTTGGCCGCATCGGGTCTTAGTTGCGACACGCGGGATCTTTTGTTGCCGTGCACGGGCGTCTCTCTAGTTGTGGTGCATGGGCTCTCTAGTTGTGGCTCTCAGGCTTAGTTGGCCCGTGGCAGGTGGGATCTTAATTCCCTGGCCGGGGATTGAACCCACGTCCCCTGCATTGGCAGAGAGATTCTTAACCCCTGGACCACAAGGGAAGTCCCCTCTACAGTTCTTCAAGGTCTCTAATTCTTGTCCTCCAACCCCTTTCAAGGCAGGCAGCTACAACCCGATTTCTCACATTCCCACCATGCACCAGAAGGTCAGAGTCCTGCATCCCAGGTGATGCTGAGAATGACGGGCCGTCCAGTGAGGACTGTGCTCAGGCTGTAGACCTCTCTCCTCCTTCACTCTTACTTTACCTGACCACCTAACCTCATGGATTCATGCACGTTTTACACTAGGTAATGCACATATTTACTGTCTGTTAGTCTTGTCTTTCTCTTCCCACTACTATGTAACTCCAGGAGGGTGGAGATTTTTGTCTGTTTTATTCACGCATGCATCGTGGCGCTCAGAACGGTGTCCAGCAGAGAGCAGCTATTCTAAAACAGCTGGCTGAATGAATGCATGGTGGATGGATTTTCTGAGTTGGCTATTATCTCTTTTATGGGTGAAAAGGCTGCAGTGTCACACAGGTGCCTGATCCGAGGGCACGTGGGTGGGAATCTGATGACACCCCCCACACACACCTGGGAATAAATAATCACCAGGATGAATGGAGCAGGGTGGTGAAAGGAATAAGCCTGGCTGCAGACCCCCGGGTGGGGGGGAGAAACAAACACAACTTACATTCCCTTTACAGATTTATCTATTTAAAAAATCAACGGCAAGCTTCACAGAGTTGGTGTCTCTGTTTTAAGAACCTTAGGTGTGCGCGTCTCCTTAGAAGGACCGGCCCCAGAGAGACACCTGGCCTGTCCCCTAGGACGGACAAGGGAAAGCGGGCCATTCTCTCCTCGCAAGCCCCTGAGCCAGGACGACCCTAACTCTTCCTGTTTATCCTTTTTCAAGATGCTGTTGCAGCACAGAAGAAAACATGCTTGGAAGCAAGGCTGTTAATGGAAAGGTGACCCCATACGAAAACCACCAGCATTTTAAGAGAACCGGATCATCTCGGAGCACGAACCACCGCGAACCGAGCCGCCTTCACCTCCCGCCCCCGGGATCCCCGTGGGGCATTTCGGGCGCGCCTTCCCGAGGCCCGGGCCGCGAGGCAGGGACGCCCCCGGGCGGCAGCGGCGCGGCGACGGGGCCGCGGCGACCCCTCGGGCTGGCGGGCGGCCCTCCCCTGTGCCCCCGGCCTGACCCCGCGCCCCGCCCGCCGGCCGCGATAAGGCGGCGGCCCTTTGTTCCGCCCCCAGCTGGGTAAACCGCGCCGCCGCCCCTCGCCGCGGCCGCCGGCCGGGGTGCACCTTTGTCCCGCCCAGCGCCGCGGACAATGGCCCGGGGAGCCGCACATTGTCCGGCACCTTGTGTACACTCGGGGCGGCCAGGTGCGCGGCCGCGGAATGCAGGGTCGGCGCGGGGCCGGCGGGTGGGGGGACCGCGGGAGACCCCCTCCCCACGCCCCGCCCCGCCCGCCTCCGGACCCCGCCTTCTCGCCAGGGTCCCCCCCGCCTCGGGGTGCGGGAGGGGAAGGGGCCGGGCCGCGAACCCTGGACGGGTGACCCGCCAGCCCGGGACCCGCTCGCCCGGACTCTGGCCCAGACCCGGAGGGCGGGCGCGGGACGTGTGTGCGTGTGCGTGTGCGTCTGTGTGTGCGTGTGTGTGCGTGTGCCTGCGTGTGCGCGTGTGCGTGCGCTGGGCGCGGCGGCGGGGGGCTGGTTCTCGTTGGCGTCCAGTTTGGGGCACACCTGGCACGTCGTAAAGTGATTTACGAAGTGAAAGTGTTAAACGAGGCCACCAGCTGGAGCCCCGACCCGGCTTTATGAGTTTTATTAGGTGCCCTATTATGGAAAATAAACTTTAATCCGACCATAAAAACCAAATCTGAAAAACATGTTTGCCTTGTAGTCTGAGCACTGCCGCGTTCTCGGTTGAGTCAGTCCTCCAAAGGGATTAGTTTTATTGAGGGAGACACAGGGCACCGCAGGACTTTGATACGGCGTGGGGGGCTCCCACGTCCTGCGGGGACCCCCCCCCCACGCAGGCCTCTCCCCGCGGCGCCCGCCACCCCCGGAGCGCGGACCCGGTCTGGGGTCTGGCGGGGGCGTGGGAGGGCAGGGGAGGCCGCAGGGGTCAGTTAACCCGCAGACCTGGAGGTGCTCGTCGAGCCAGCCCGGAGCGGGCCGGGCTCCCCACACCGCGAGGGGCGGCAGCGGCTGACCCGCAAACTCCGCTCCCGCTCAGGTCCGCGGCGGCCTGGGGGCCAGGTGCTCCCTTCCTAAGCCTTCTCCGGGATTTGGATGTTCTACGGCAAGTCTGCCCTTTCAGTAGGAGGGAGGGAGAGAGGGGGGAGGGAAGGGGAGAGGGAAGAAGAGGAGGAGGGGGAGGGAGGAAGGTAAGAAGGTCTGTCCTCGTTTCAATCACCTTAGCCATTTTAAGTGGCTAGTACAGTAGCGTTAACTGTATACATATTGTTGGGCAACAGCTCTCTAGAATTTTTTCATCTTGCAAAACTGAAACTCCCTCCCCACTAAACATCTCCCCTTTTCCCCCTCCTCCCAGACCCTGGCAACCTCCCTTCTATGTGCCGTCTCTAAGAATTTGACTATTTTAGATGCCACATATAAGTAGAATTATGCAGCATTTGTCTTTTTGTGACTGGCTTATTTCACTGATTATGATGTCCTCAAGGCCTATCCCTGTTGTAGCAGGTGGCAGAATTTCCTTCTTTTTAAAGGCCGAATACTATTCCACTGTTTGCACATATGTGTCCCATTTTTGGTTATTGTGAATCATGCTGCCATGAGCATGGCTGTGCAGGTATCTCTTTTCCAGATCCTTTTCAGTCCTTTTGGATACACACCCGGAAGTAGGGTCGCTGGGTCATATGGTAATTCTGTTTTTGTTGCTGTTGTTTGTTTTGAGGACCCTCCATACTATTTTCCATAGTGGCTGCACTATTTTCCATTCCTACCAACAGTGCACAAGGGTTCCAATTTCACCACATCCTCACCCACACTTGTTATCTTCTGTTTTGTTTTTGTTTTCATAACAGCCATCCTAATAGGTGGGAGGTGCTAGCTCATTGTGGTTGTGATTTGTATCTGCCTAATGGTTAGTGACGCTAAGCATCTTTTCATGTGCTTGTGGACCATTTGTACGTCTCCTCCAGAGAAATGTCTATTCAGTTGCTTTGCCTATTTTTAACTGGATGGCTTTTTGTTGTTGTTGAATTGTAGTTCTTTATATATATTTTGGACATTAATCCCTCATCAGATATTTGATTTGCAAATACTTTCTCCCTTCCCAGGTAGCCTTTCATTGTGTTGATTGTTCCCCTTGCCGCGCAGGAGTTTTAAATGTTGACATAATCCCATTTGCCTGTTTTTGCTTTTGCTGTCATAGAAAGTCTTTCCCGCGGATCTTTCCAAGCTGACTTCCGCCTGGATACAGGGTGCAGGAAGGCCAACCGCGAAAGGAACAGGCCCATTTCGTCTACGTTCTAGGCGTTTCTGCACTCTTCAGACTCCAAGCCTTAAGGCGTCTGGTCAGGGCCCTCGGACCCCGGGCCAGAGCTCTACGAGGGCTGGACAGGTGATCCCTGGACTGTGGCCTGGAGGGCGCCGCTAGATTGGTCTCTTCTTCACACGAAGGTGTTTAACCACATTTTCTTCGCACTCGCTGGAGACCCTGGCACACGACGAGGTACCCTTTCTGAGAACGGAGGACTCCCCCATTAAGGTAAAGAGAACCCGCCCGGAGGGTGGCGCCCCGGGGTGGGCAGGGGGCCGGGCGGGGTTCCCAGAGGGCCGGGTCCGCTTTGGGCGCGGCCCTCGCTTTGGAGTCGCGGTGTCCCGGCGCCGCCGGGTCGGCAGGGCGCACCCCGCCGGGTGGAGAGCGGGGAGGCCGCCGGGCACTGGGGCTTCACCGCCGGAGGCCCGCGCCGCTGTCCGAGGGCCAAGCCTGGGCTGGTCTGGAGACAGTGCTTCGTCCCCCTCCGGGCTGGGCTGCGTGGGCCTGGCTCCGGGTCCCGGGAACCCGGTCCTCGAGGCGGCAGAGCCCCCTCCCCGCCGCGCGGGGCCCGCGGGTGGGCGGGGCTGACGGCCGCTCATTATGCGGAATGAATTGTTCGCTGTGCCCGGAGTGGGTGAGGATGAGACGGTGATTATATTTAAATTTGCTATAATTGATTTGGGGAAGAGCTACTGTGACAAGAACGAATTGATCATTAAATTTATTAGCGAGATAAATTCCGTCGCGCTTAAGCCGCTGGCTGGAGACGCTGGGGCCCCGGGCGGGTCCCGCCTTCCCGGCCGCCAAGTCCCCGCGCCAAACCCGGGCTCGCTCTGCTGGAGGCCGGGGGCGGGGGTCACAATCATTCTATCTTCCTTTAGTGCGCCTCTGCCCCTCGTCGCCGAGGGAGCGAACGATTCCCGGGTTCAGGAGGGTCTGCACCTGGGGGTGGCGGGACGGACCCTCCGCCGAGGCCGCCGGCGCCCCGGCTTCCAGGCCGGATGCTACAACCCCTCCCCGGCCGCCGCCGGTCCCCGGGGGGCCCAGTGTTGAGGTAGGGGCGCTGACGCTGAGCCAGCAGAGCAGGGGGGCGGCGGGGAATAACCCCCAGATGTGGAGCCAGCCAGGGCAGAGATTGCTTCAGGCTGAACTTCCTCAATGTGGTAGAAATTAAAACGAGATACACACGGATTGCAGATTTTTTTCAACCCCCAAAGGCATCTGTCTTTCTCCTCTCCCCCTCCCCATCCCCTCTCTCTAATTTTCCCACCCCTTTCCTCGGGCTCTCGGGCTTTCCCACCAGTTGCAAAGCAGGTCCGCGTCCCCCCAAAGCACCTTTGGACCCGGAGGCGGCCAGGCCCGCGCCCTGCCGCCCGCGCCCGCCAGCTGCTCCTGCCGGGGCTCCCAGCAGCGCCGCGCCCCCGGGCTTGGCTGAGGTTGGATTTTATGGAAGGAGCCCGGGGTGATAATGAGCTGCCAGAGAGGATATTAATCTCACCCCGGCCCTGAAGTCGAGGAGTGGCCCCGCTCGCCTGCGCGGTAATCACCCAAATGAAACTCCAGGCCCTTCTGAACTCATTTATCAGCTGGGAGGAGGGGGAGACGAGGGGGCGAGAGAAGGCGGGAGGGGGAGAGAAGGGGAGAGAAGGGGGAGGGGAGAGAGGGGGGAGGGGAGGAGGCGCACCCCGGCCCAGTTGCTGGTGAGAAAGAATGAAAAACAGAAGGAAGGAGGAAGGCACGAGGGAAGGAGGAAGAAGCAGTGTCCCTGGCTCACCTATTTCCTCCGGGCCCAGGAGAGGCCCGCGCGTCAGCGGTGGGGGAAGGGGAGCCGCGCGGAGGGCGAGCCCGGCATGCGTGCAGCACAGGGCGAAGGCCCGGCTCGGCCCGGGTGATGGATGGCGCGCGCTGCCGAGCTTTACTAACCCACAGCCAACGCGGCCCGGCTGGGGCGCTCCTGTCGCCCTGTGCTGTCCTCGCGGAAGTTTGCCCAGATCCAGGAAAACCAGTCCTGGCCAGCCCGAGAAGGTTTTTCGGGAGAGACGCCGGGGTCGACGAGAAAGAGAAGCGCCGCGCTACGCGAGGCAATGCGGAAAAGGCGCGCGAGCAGCGCCGCGGGCCGCACGGACCCCAGAGACCAGTGAAGTCTGGTGGTTTGGAGCTTGTTTTCTGAAACATTCAAATAGTGTGTTTCCGCTTCTGGAGCGCCGGCGAAGCAAGAAGATCCTCGGAGGAAGAGGAAAATAAGTACACGGCGTCCAAAGTCACTCCTTGGAGATCCTCGCATCCGGGACAGATGTGAGCCGGCACGCGGACGCGCGCTGACACCTGGCCTCGGGTAGTTTTACCGACACTTCGTACCTGCGACTCCCCAGCAGCCGGAATCAAGTTCCTCACCGGCCTCGGGGGCCCAGAGAGGTGGCGGTCCTGACACCCATTCGCGATTCTGATTTTCACCTTCTGCTGTCAATTGAGGAATACAGCCCATCGTTTCAACAACAAAAATAGTAAACCCCGCTTTCACAACTCCCCTCAAAAGATTTGCGCTCTCATCCAGTAAAAAAAACCAATTTATTTTACATTCCATCGTGGGCGATGGGAGAAGCTAAATGATAATTTAGCATGCGTAAGTAGACATTTCTTTATATATATATTTATAAATACAATATACAAAAATAAAGACAATACAGTTTTGGGATTTCCAGCAGTTTGAACGCTCATGGCATAAATCCCTCCCCCTCCCCCCAAGATACATAAGCACGAAACATTTTTTCTTTTTTCAGCACTCAGAAGAACGGCGTGTCCAGAGGTTTCAAGTCTCGGAGGTGGTTTAACGCTGTAGGTTTCCGCCTTCTCCATCCGGCAGGAGGGGAACCCGGAGCCTCCCCTGATGAGCGCTCAGTTCTTCTCAGAAACACCTCCCCCCCCAACGCAAACCACATTAAACGAAAAAGAACCAGAGTTCAAGTCTGAACCCGCTGGGCCTCCCTCCTTCCGTCCCTTGAAGAGCAGGCGCGGCTGCTGGGGCCCACAAGGGCAGCCCCCAGGGCCGGGCCGCCTCCGCTCGCGGGCCTGGGGGGCGGACCTGGGGGCCATGGGAGGGGTCGCAGCATCCAGGCCGTACCGCCACCGCCGGCCGCGGGGCCCCTACTGGGGCGGGGGCTGCTGGCCGGGCCCGCCGGACCGCGGGGCAGGCGAGTCGGCCCCGGAGGAGCAGTCAGACGAGGCGGCGTGCGTGCTAGCGCCGTTGCTGTAGGGGAAATGGTCCTCGTCGTCGTCGTCCTCCTCCTCCTCCTCGGGGTCACTGTCCCTCAAGTCCCGCAGGCGGCGTCCGCTGCCCTTGTCCCCGGGCGCCAGCGGCCCCAGCAGCACCCCGTCCCCCTGGTCCTCGGCGCCGCCGCCTTTGCCTGCGCCCGCGCCGCCCTTCTGCTTCTCGGCCTCCTGCGCCGCCTGCTCTTTGGCCTTTTTGCTGCGCTTCCACTTCATCCGCCGGTTCTGGAACCAGATCTTCACCTGCGGGCACACGCGGCGTGAGAAACCCGCCACCTCCATCCCCGCCGAGTCCCCGGGCTCCTGCACGTGCGCCCGCCGTGCGCTCGCCGCCATCGCCAGGCCCGGGCGCGGGGCTCCCATTAGAGGACTCGGACGCCCCAGGGGGACGGCGCTCCCCACCTGCGCATGAGCAAAACCCAAAGACCGGCTGGGGGCTCCGAGGAAGCTCAAACGAAGACCCCTACCGCCCACCCCCAGCGCCGAGGTCTTCCACCCGCCCGCACGGTGTGTGTGTGCCGAAGGGCCAGGGCTGCTGAGGTACGTGTCTGTAAATCTCAAGATGTTCCCTCCTCTCTTTCTGGAGTGAAATCTCTCTCATGTGGCCTGGGGACCTCCTGCTTCAGAATGGGGGGTGTGTGTGCAAATTCCTGGGCCCAACAGAACCAGCTGAATCAGACCTCTGGCTGCCAGTATAGGAACCCTGGGGGCAGATGGCTGGGATGTTAGTCCACACCCTAAAGGTCAAATGGGCACAGCTCCAGGGGCCCAGGGAGGCCGAGGGTCAAGAGAGCAGAGGCGGCAGCGTCCCTGGGAGGCCAGGCCGCGCTGAGGGCGGGGGGAGCAGCGCACCTGGGTCTCGGTGAGCATCAGGGAGGTGGCCACCTCGAAGCGTTTGGGCCGCGACAGGTACTTGTTGAGCTTGAACTGGTGCTCCAGCTCGAGCAGCTGCTGGCTGGTGAAGGCGGTGCGTGGCCGGCGGCACTTCCCCAGGAGGCTGGACTGCGCCTGGGCTGGGGTGGGAGAGGCTCGTGAGCCCAGGTCAGTCCACTGCCCGCCGCCGCCCAGCGCCAGCAGCACTCCTCACGCCAGGCTGCCCGCTGCTCCCCGGCCCGGCAGAGTCGCTGCTCTTTCTTTAGTGTCAGCGCCCCCTCCCCAAGGAAGCCCTGGAGCCCAGGGCCCCTCGGCCAGGTGGGCCCAGATGGTTTGGGTTTAGAGGGACCGAGTCTTTTCATCCCGGGGGGGGGGCCCGGGGGGCCTGATTAAAGACAGCCTATCACCCAGGCACATCCTCTCCACCTGGCTGGGTGTTGGTAGAAAGCAGGTGGACAGAAGGGCAAGTAGCAGAGGCCCAGGGACCCCCTCCTCCTGGTGCCTTCCCCAACTCAGGCCCAATCCACACAGGCCACCGGAGTCACTTCCTACTTCTTCCTGCCCAGCGAAGAACTGGTGCAGGATTCCCACCACCACCTCCTTACGTACAAAAGGAATAGAAGGAGAAAAGGGAAAGAGATGAGGAAGGAAGGAAGGAAGGAAAGAAAAGGACCAAATTCTGGTCCTAAATATGTGTGTTCATCAGAGACTCTCCCCCGTGTAAAATGTTTTCTTGCCACGCCCGCCCAGGGTCCAGAGGGGCAGAGCCTTGGGAGATTGGAAGCCTTTCAGGACAATTCTCATTACGCAAATTAAAGGCCTAGGCACAGGGGGATCCGGCTTTCTACGTGTTCAAGGAGGTCTCTTGGCTTTATTTACATAATTTCACACGGTTACATCACAGAGAATTTTATGACCTCAAAGCGAGACTTCCCTCGATTTCCCAGGAGCCTGACAAGCGTTAGACAATAAAAGAAAGGAAAGGAAAGGAAAGAGGCCAGCCCGGGGCAGGAGGAGCTCAGGCTCCCATGGGACGGGCAATTTGCTTTATGGGAAGGCCCACGCCCCCCGCTTTAGTTAAACAAGGCCCCGAATTCCCAACTTGACAATACATTAGAACTTTAATTAAAACACTGGCTCTGAAGGGACCATTTGGGAAATGCCATCTGATGGCTGAGACACCAATTAAAGGAAACCAAACAGGTTTCCAGCGACCAGAGGAGGGACACTCTCCGAGCCCATTCTGGCATGTTCACCTGTTTGTTATTGCCCTTTAGGATTCGGTGTTCAGATTCTTTTTCTGAACTTAAAGCTGGCTGGGTTTTAATTAGCTAACTCTGGGTCGAGATCAGGAATAAGAGATGGACTAAGTGTGTTGGCAAAGGGATGTGGCTTTAGTCGATTTTCTGGACAATCCTGGGCTCCACGCAGGCCAGGGAAAACAGCCGGGTGGCCAGGGAACCCAGCGCCCAGCGGAGGCCTGTGTGGAGATCACTGCTGCCCGCCCGCCATGGGTGGGAGACTAAGCCTGCCAGGCTCTGGGAGATGCAGGTCACAATGAAAGATGCGTGGGGTGGCATTCCATCAGAAGGGGTTTGCTGGGCTCTGAGGCCAGGCCTGGAAGGGTGCCTTGGGTTTGGCTGACCCCAGATCAGGAGCTCAGATATGCTTGAAGCCACAGAAGTGAAAGCAAGCTTGCCCTCTTCTTTGCCTGAGGTCGGGAGGGGTGACTCCACCGGAAGGGATGGGTGGCCATTAGGGCCTTCTGGGAGCTGAGCCGGGAACAGCCTGGGGTGGCCGCGGGCAAACAGCGCACATGCTGGGATTTTCTCACCCGGCTGTGACTTCTCCAGCCTTCTGGGATCCTAGCTTTTCTCTGTTTAGTCACGACCATAGCTTCTAGCAGAGGAATCTGAATTCTGGCAAATGTTTATTTCTGTTTTCTTTTTTGCTTTTTTTCCCCTTCCCATGCCTGCATCTCCCCAGTCTAAACAAATCCATTCAGACGGAAACAATGGGGTCTCTTTGTTTGGGTGTTTGGCGGCTGAAATCGTTAAGCCTCAAGCATCTTCCTCTGAGCGGAGCCCGGGTGGAGCGAGCGGACCTGAGATCCAGAATCTCCAGAGCTCCACTCCTGCGCGCCCGCCCGCGAGAGAGAGAGAGAGAGAGAGAGAGAGAGAGAGAGAGGGAGAGAGAGAGAGAGAGAGAGAGAGACCCAGGCCTCGGCCAGGTGTCCAGCCTGGGTGGCAAGCACGCCGCCCACAGTTGGGCGGCTCTCGGGTTGGGGATGGCCAGCCCTCCCGAGCTGCGGTCCTGGGGAGGGGTGCGCGCTGTGCTGGGCGCCCTGAATTCGGAGGCGGGCACCTGCTGCTTAGAGCCCCTGAAGGAGGGCACATCTCGCGGCCTTCCGGAGCGTGGCATCTCTCTGTTCAAGTCAGGCCACCCGCCTCCTGGGCATCGCACCCCGGCCCCAGCGCCCTTCCAGAGGCGGGCAGAGCCCCGCAAAGGGCCAGGAGGTCGCTCGGGGCCCCTGCCTTGCGTCCCTGGGCCTCCTGAAGCTCATTTCTCCTTCGCTAACTCTGGGAGCGCTCCCTCTCCTGGGAGGGACCGGGGGTCTCTCCAGAACCCAGAATGCGGGACCGAAGTCACGTCCGTTTCCCTGAGGATCAACCCCTGGTTTCGGTGGCCCCCGATTCCCAGGCACACCTAACTCCAGGGCGCTCCTCGGCTCGCCTTCCCCCACCGCTTCCTTCTTCTCTAGCCTGCCGGTTAATCATTAGGTTTTAGTCTCACACCTCCAGCTGCCCCTTCCCATTAAGAGAGGAAGCGAAGCAAGGTCCGCGCGTGGGCATTTTAATCATTCGCTGACAATCCCACATCGCGCAGCCCGCGCGAGTCCTCGCAGGCCCCGGGCGGAGCCGAGGCGGCCTCGCGGCGCCCCCACGGCTCGCTCTGAGCCGAGAACCAGCGGAGGAAGGTGCCAGGTGGAGGAGGATGCACGGAGAGCCTCTGCCAGTGTCCTCCCCCTCCCTCCGCAAGCTCGGGGGCTGCGCGGTACTCACAGTTAAAGTCCGGCATCTTGGGCAGGATCATACCCGCGGTGGACGCCCGCAGCCACTGGTCCAACTGAAAGGTGCCGGCGCCCAGCTTGATGGGGTCGGCGGGGTGCGCGGGGTGCGCGCCCTGCACCTGCGGGTACGAGTAGGAGAGCGCCGGGTGCTGCCCGGCCAGCGCGGCCGCCGCCGCCGCCGCCGAGTAGCCGTAGACCGGGTGGCCGTAGAGCGCCGCCTGCGCCGGGAGGCCCGCGCCGCCCTGCGCGCCCCCCGGCTGCAGCCCCAGCGCCAGACCCCCCGCGGCGGCCGCGGCAGCCGCGGCGGCGGCGGCGGCGGCGGGGGCGCCGGGGGGGGCGCGGTGGGGGGGCCCCCCCGG